>NC_133617.1:16901963-16998581 GCF_048593235.1 Sminthopsis crassicaudata
GAAATGAGGCAGCTAGACTCAGCACAGCCAGATCCAAATTCTATCCATATGGTCAGTTTACATCTGAGGATATCCCTAACTTTGTTCCATATAAGAATAAGGACATTTTTCTCAAAAGACCATCAAGCGCAGTAAATGTGAAAGGTTATTTGAAAAATATTGGAGTCCCCAGAAGAAACATGCTACCTTTCCACTAGGTATAGTTATCTCCTTTAACAGATTTCCTAAGAGGTCTCAGGTAAATATAAATGAGGTCTGAGTTAGGCACCCTGGATTCTTTGAACCCTCTAAGATAAGAGAAATTTTCTTCTCTAGGATTTCAAAATTAGAATTTAGCAAATATCATCTAATAACATTTTGACACCCCCCACCCCTCTCTTTCTAATTTCAGCTTCTTTGGAAAGTTTAAGTGAATAGAGGATTTCACCCTTATCAGCATCATTTCTAATTCACCATTTTCTTTTCAACAATAAAAAAAAATCTCAGTGGCAGCTCCATTTATGAGAGTATCTAGAGGCATTTGCATTCTGACAGCCTAAATCAAATATTTTAAGACTGGTCATGGAGAAAGCAGTAAATCCACAGCTGGGCTGCCATCCAAATAAATAATAAAAAAAGATTTTACATCAAAGTAATAAACAATAGTAACACCGGTAACGCATTAGAATTCAAAGTCTGCAAACATGACTGACAAATATTTTAATAAAAAAGGAAAAGAGCTTCAAGAAATCAAAATGTTGGTTTTCCCCCACTACTATTCAGTCTTTTTTGTGCATTTAGATTTCATGATTACAACTTTACCCGATTAATTCCTAGGTTGAGAAAGTACCAATATGCTTCAGTTTTGATTAATAAATACTGCCAGAAACAGAACTAGGTGGGAGAAAAAATATGAAGGAAAAGAAGACAAAAGAAATAAAAGTTATGGTGAACAATCTTTCTAGGTGAACTTTATGGTAATCAAGTAATTAGAACAATTTAAATTTTTTTTTAAAAATCCTCTTCTAGTCATATGTTTGCTTTTTGACCCATATTATCCACCATCTGAAAAGTATATGTGATGTTGATTTAAAGGAGAGCATTTTGTGTAGCTATAATTACTTACATGTAGATATGGATAAAAGGATGGAGATCATTAACTGTCAACTACAGATCAGTTCTACATACACTGTATAAGTAGAAAGTATTGGATTTGGAATCAGTGGATCTGGGTTAAAATCCCAGCCCTCCCACTTACTGGTTGTGTCACCTTGAACATTTCACTTAAGTGGCTCTGGGCTTTGATTTCCTTCATAAAATGAAGGTGTTGGGCTAGATCTTTTAACTCCATAAGATTACCTTCACCTGACCCAATTAAGGACAGCTGGATGACACAATAGATAAGATGCTGGGTTGGGAGTTAGGAATCCAAATATGACCTCTGACATAGACTGTGTAACTCTAAATAGGTCACTTAATCTATCTGCCTCAGTTTCTCCTTCTGTAAAATGGGGATGATAATAGCACTTATATTCCAGTGTTGTTGTAAGGATTAAATGTCCTTTGCAAATTTTTTGAAAACCTTGAAGTACTAGTAACTACTACTACTACAGCTATCACTGCTGCTACTATTACTACTACTACAATTACTACTACTATAGTTACTACTACTACTTCTACTTCTATTACTACAATTACTGATACTATAGTGACTATTACTACTATTATACTTACTACTACTTCTATAGTAGTACTATAGTATTCTATTTCCTCTTCTACTATTATAATTACTAATAGTATAGTTACTATTACTACTACAGTTACTACTACTACTACTACAAGTACTGGTTTTTACTATATTACTACTCTTTCTACTACTAATACTATGCTTACTACTAATATTCTAGTCATTACTCAATGCAGTTACTATTATTACTTCTACTTCTACTACTACAATATTTACTATTACTACTATATTTATTTTTTTTATTCATTTTATTCATATTATTTTCCAAATTATCCCCTTCCTCCCTCCACTCCCTCCTCCCGATGACAGGTAATCCCATACATTTTACATGTGTTACAATATAACCTAGATACAATATATGTGTGTAAATACCATTTTCTTGTTGCACATTAATTATTAGCTTCCGAAGGTATAAGTAACCTGGGTAGATAGACAGTAGTGCTAACAATTTACATTCACTTCCCAGTGTTCCTTCTCTGGGTTACTACTATATATATTGCTATGAACAGTTATTACTACTTCTACTGCTACAATTATAATCACTATGTTATAGTTACTACTACTACTATTACTAATTTTTGCTTTTATTATTATTTTTTACTAATACTATAGCTATTACTACTACAGTTACTACAATTACTACTGTTTCTACTAAAATTATTACTACTACTATTGTCATTATTTCTATAGTTACCACCACCACCACTATTACTGCTGCTGCTGCTGCTGCTACTACTACTGCTACTACTACAATTACTACTACTTCAGTTATTATTACTGTTATAATTACTACTACTCCTGCTACTGTTACAACTGCTACAACTTCTACAGTTATCCTATAACCAAAAAGAATTATCTGAAAATCATCTAAATGGTCTTATATCACTATGAAATCCTTCTAAGAAGGATAAGCCTACAAGCAGGGAAAATACAAAGCTGGACATTAGAGGGGGATAAGAAGAAAGACAAATGGGAAAATGAAAAAGACCCTTATAGAATTTTGCATCAAAAGGGACTTTAATGATAAGCTAACCTAACACACTCATTTTGCAGAGAAGGAAAATGAAACTCATTAAGTTCAGATGACAGAATAAAGGAGACAAAATTAAAATCCAGGATCCCTGACTCTAAACCCAGTATTCTATATTTTTCCCTGGGATTCTTTTATTGTTATTATTGCTGGTGCTGATGCTTAGGAATGAGCTTGCTTTAACTACTTAGAAGTAGTTATGTGATGCCTAGAATGCTGGGTTTGAAGTCAAGATCTGAGTTCAAATTCTGTCTGAAACACTAGCTGTGTGACTCTAGGTATGTCACTTAATTTCTCTCTTAGCCTTAATTTCTTTATTTCTATGTAGCTAGGAGAGTGAAGTTAAAGTTTTTCTACATGTAAGTCTCACAAATTGAGATTTGGGGATTTTCAGGACCCAAAGATTCTCTATCTAGGACTTTTCATACCCTAATTTGAGGACTGCATTAGAAAGAAAGAAAAAGTTTCTCTTTGTTTAGACTGTAATTGCCTAGTTATCTCACTACTCCATCCCCAAATATGATCCTTACAAGTTAGTTCCTTTGGAGTTGAATTTTGCAGACTTTTACTTTTTTTGGTTCATTGACTGTTTAAGTACTATTGCTTACTGCATCCTGGAAAGTATTGATATTGAGGTTAATATGAAAAGCATGGATTTTGAGCATTAAATGCTGGTACGTTCCTGATAAAGGCTCACTTTTTTTTTTTTTATTTAAACTAGATGTATTTTGGGTTTCTAGATGTATGTGATTTTTTTTTGTGCACTGCAAGTTCATGTTTGACTATTGGCCTAGGAATTCTAAATCATCTAAATCATCAACTCTAAATATTTAATCACTATGGGGATGGGGATGGAGAGGCAACCCTTAACCTTTGTTCATGAATTATTTGATCTTGTCTCTTACTGTCATTATCTGACTTTCTTGTCCTGATATTGGGTGAGTTTAGGACTCAAACAGCAGTGCTCTTGCAGTCATGGGATCCTTGGGAGAATTTCAGGTTCTTTTTGATGTTGGGACATAGAATATCTGGACCTCCAAGGGAATCATATAATTGGGTGGAATAGCCTTATGTGCTAAAATAATAATGGGAATGTTTTCATATAGGACAGTATGGTTTCTTACTTAGAGAGGGAGAATGTGATTGCCAGAAAAGCAAATGGTCCTAAATCACCTTGAGGAATTGTCTCACAAACTTGGGAGCTTATCTGAGACAAGGTTTCCTTTTAAGATAGGAAGCTGATTTCTTTATCTTTTCTTTACCATCATTGAGTCAAAGAAGGATATTTGGAGAACGAAGATAGACCTTTGTTGAACACTTTGTAAAATGTTATTTGTTTGTGAAATCTTCATGACTTTGTATTTGAAGACAACTGTTATTTTCACTGGTACATATCATATTACTCCACATTGGCTATTTCAAGACTCTTTCCTCTATGACACTAGGGAAACGAGTGAAAGGATAACACTCAGAGAAGACTGTTCTAAGTTATGGAATCAGAAAATATGTTCAAAGCATACTCCTGTCAATCTGCTGAATAGTAAATATTTAAGGGATGTATGGGGTGTTCAGGGAGGCCCAGCACTAATGTGAGGGCTTGCCAGACACTTTTCAGGACTGCTCATTCTTCTTTGGTGTCTACCTGCCACACCACCCTCACCTGTGGTTCTGAGAGCTGTAGCATGCCCAGCAGCCATACTCTTGTTAAAACCACCTGGGCAGGTGAACTGACTCAGGTTGAAAGCAACCAACAGACCTTGAACCTATAGGTGAATTAGAGGGATATTTATCCCAACCATGTGAAGATTTTCCCCAAAAGAATGAGTGGATGAGGACAATGTATTCTAATGCTAATGAAAGTCCTGAAGCTTATGCTGTAGAGTCTGGTCAGACATTGACAATGTCTGCTAATGAACTGCATCCTTGATCAGTGATGGATGTCCTGTTTTAGGTCCTGACATTGGATTTGAATGACTCTGGAAGAGAAAATGAGTGACCACTTTGTGCAATTCTGCTTCATGTGAACCCAATTTACACACAAGTTAAGACATTATCCCATGGCGTCATTGGGGCTCTTTGAAAACAAGGACAAATAGCAAATGTTTTAAAAATAAAAGAAAATTCAGCAGGGGGTGATTTCCACTTGAAGCTAGATAGGAAGTCAGCTTCCAGGAATGCGTGATATATGTAATAAAAATGCCTTGCTCCCACATTTGGCGCGCACACACACACACACACACACAGACTTCTGGTAACTGACTCCAGGCTTTTAAGCATATAATGAAGAGATAGATAGCTGATTAGGTATATAAATATTACTTAACTGTATTTAAAAGGTAATGACCAACAAAAGCTAGATCTTTGTTTTCTTCCACCTCCTTACCTAATTGCAATTCAGGTAAAATACATGATATAAGAAGACAATCCTCAGGCTCTCTAAACATGGGCCTCTATTCTTTGCCTCTTTACCTACTTTTAGTGAAATATGGCAGCAGAAATGTGCCAGAATCTTCTCTACTTGGCTCTTGAAAGCCAATTTTAAAATTGTCAACACGAGTATTTATGCATCAGAAATATCAGGACTTGATTTATTGTTTTATTGAGTGTCTAGATTGAAAAAAAAAAAGATGTGTTAGTAACACAGATTAAACTTAAAAGTCATGAATGCATCTCCTACTCCCACCTCACCAGGCAGAGGGCTAATTATTAAATATTTTTCAGCATATCCCTGAGTATGAGAGCCATCTACAACCTTGTAAGCTTTAAAAGGCCAAGATAGCAAACCAATGAAAGTCCAGGAGCTGAAATCAATGATAAGATTTGCTGGTAAAAAGCAAAGTTGTAAGTGACTTGCCCAGTCCAATCTAGTAATAGTAATCAACTCAAAATTATTATTATGATGATCTACATATCAATCATGTTGCATTTGGAAGTGAACTTGGTGAAGTAAATGCTATTTTAAAATGTAAGTCTGAGCCCATTATACCCAGGGAGTAAGATAGTATGGGGAGAATATTCTTTTAGGTATTGGGAATAAATGTTTATTATTTCTGTTGTTTCCATTTCTTCATAGTAAATGTTTCCTTATATAAATTATTTGATGTTAATTGGTTAAATAAGGGTGGAGGTGTTAATCACTGCTGATTAGAAATGAAGAAAACATTGGAATTGAGACACAAGCTGAAAACAGAAATAGATGTATTTTTAAAGAAAATTTCTTCATCTATTGATAGAATTGTAATATCCACTAGCATTAAGGAAAGACTTCTCCAATCTTGTAGGGGTACATTAGATCTCTGAAGGGGAGATATATCCAGTCTCATTCTTGAAGAATGAGTTCAGAATCTCACTAAATGAATGAAATGGAAGGGGAAGATCCCCTCAGCATTTCTGGCCAAAGCAGAAATAATTGTTATTTACATTCAATTTGAGTCAAACTGGACTCAAACAATGACCAAATGGAAATTGGCTAGATCCATTGGTGGCCAATGAGAATCAGATTGGTTTTGGTTTAGCACATGGTACTTAAGAAAGAAATCTAGACAGTAAACTGCAAGATATCTTTCTTGGATGGGTTCAGAGGTACAAAAGAGAAAAAAAATTTAAGAGCATATGTAGGTGAGGGTATTATATGCCATGTGAACAGAAGAAGAAAAGGAAGAAATGAGGAAGAAAGAAGAAAATGTGTGGGACAGTATCAACCACAAAAACCATCAAAGACTCTCAGAGTAAGAAAAAGCAAAAAGGGGATTCTCATTATCATGAGAAAGGATATCTCCCATCTGACAAGATGTTTGTCAGTAAAAGGATAAAGTAAAAAAAAAAAAAAAAGTAAAAACTGAAAAACACAAGATTAAATAGCCTATAAGAAATAGACTAGTTGATCAGTGGAATAGGTTAGGTTCACAGGGCAAGATAGTGAAAAAAACACTAGTTTGACAAACCCAAAGATCCCAACTTTTGGGATAAGAATTCATTATTTGACAAAAACTGCTGGGAAAACTGGAAATTAGTATGGCAGAAACTAGGCATGGACGCACATTTAATACCACATACTAAGATAAGATCAAAATGGGTCCAAGATTTAGGCATAAACAATGAGATCATAAATAAATTAGAGGAACATAGGATAGTTTATCGCTCAGACTTGTGGAGGAGGAAGGAATTTGTGTCCAAAGGAGAACTAGAGATCATTATTTGTCACAAATTAGAAGATTTTGATTACATCAAATTAAAAAGTTTTTGCACAAACAAAACTAATGCAAACAAGATTAGAAGGGAAGTAACAAATTGGGAAAACATTTTTACAGTTAAAGGTTCTGATAAAGGCCTCATCTCCAAAATATACAAAGAATTGACTTCAATTTATAAGAAATCAAGCCATTCTTCAATTGATAAATAATCAAAGGATATGAACAGACAATTTTCAGATGATGAAATTAAAACTATTTCCACTCATATGAAAGTGTTCCAAATCACTATTGATCAGAGAAATGCAAATTAAGACAACTCTGAGATATCACTATACACCTGTCAGATTGGCTAAGATGACAGGAAAAGATAATGATGAATGTTGGAGGGGATGTGGGAAAACTGGGACACTGATGCATTGTTGGTGGAGTTGTGAAAGAATCCAACCATTCTGGAGAGCAATCTGGAATTATGCCCCAAAAGTTATCCAAATGTGCTTACATTTGATCCAGCAGTGCTACTCCTGGGCTTATATCCCAAAGAAATACTAAAGAAGGGAAAGGCACCTGTATGTGCCAAAATGTTTGTGGCAGCTCTTTTTGTAGTGGCTAGAAACTGGAAAATGAATGGATGTCCGTCAGTTGGAGAATGGTTGTGTAAATTATGGCATATGAATGTTATGGAATATTATTGTTCTGTTAGAAATGACCAGCAGGAGGAATACAGAGAGGCTTGGAGAGACTTACATCAAGTGATGCTGAGTGAAACGAGCAGAACCAGGAGATCACTATACACTTCAACAATGATACTATATGAGGATGTATTCTGATGGAAGTGGATATCTTCAACATAGAGAAGATCTAATCCATCTAATGATGGACAGAATCAGCTACACCCAGAAAAGGAACACTGGGAAATGAGTATAAACTGTGAGCATTTTTTGTTTGTTTATTTTTCTTCCCAGATTATTTTTACCTTCCGAATACAATTCTTCCTTTGCAACAACAACAACAACAAAATTCGGTTCTGCACATATATATTGTACCTAGGATATACTATAAGATATTTAATATGTATAGGAATGCCTGCCATCTAGGGGAAGGAGTGGAGGGAAGGAGGGGAAAATTTTGGAACAGAAGGGAGCACAAGGGATAATGCTGTAAAAAAAATTACCTATGCATATGTACTGTCAAAAATATTATAATTATAAAATTAATTTTTAAAAAAATGTAAAAAAAAAGATTAAATAGCCTAAACACCAAAGCCCCCACCCCCCAACCTGGTCTTTTCTCCCATTGTTTGGGGGAGTCCCTAAACTTGAAAAGCTATCCCAGAAACAAAAGAGTTTAAGTCAATAATAATATACTCTTAATTTAAATTTTCCTTTGAGAACTGCTATACAACCAGATATCCTCAAATAAGAGAATTCAAAGTTATCATCACCTTCAAAATAAGTACTTCAATACTAATTAAGAGATGGTGGGAAACAGAAGGGGACAATTTTTTTTAATTTTTTAGCTATAGCTCTATTTGTTATTATAAAGTCTCAAGAGACATTTAAGGTGTAGTTTAAGGCTATATTCCCATGAGAGTGCTTCACTTAGTTGATTCCATATAAAAGAAGGAAAGAAGAAAAGAAGTTAGGAAGGAAGGAAAGAAAGAAGGAAGAAAAAGAGGGAGAGGGAGAGAGGGAGGTCTTCCAACTAAGTCCAATTTTGGGAGCAGCTTTACTCAGAGAGGTTATTATTTGTCCTTAGTTTTTGTTGTTTGTCCTTCATTTCTTGAAGAGCACCATGACATCAGGGAGATGATGCCATGACACGAAAGTGAATTAGATTTAAGTGAGGGTGGCTGAGTAAGGTCACCTGCCTCACTTTACCCTCCAGAGCCTTCTGGGTCTAGTGGCAAGATATAGGTGAGAGAGGATTTTCTTTGCCACAGTTGCTACCCAGCTTTAATCAGTGAGTGGTTCTGGCCTCAGTCAAACTGAGACCTGTTGAAGACCTTAGCTTAAAAAGAGTTCCCTTTGCATCCAGGGCCATCTCCAGTCTATATCTGGCCACTGGACCCAGATGGCCCTGGAGGGAAAATGAAGCAGGTGACCTTGCCCACCCTCCCTCACTTAAATCCAATTCACTTGTGTGTTATGGCATCATCTCCCTAATGTCATGGTCTTCCTTCCAGCACAGAGAAACAACAACAATAACATATAAAATTAGGGGGTGGGACACAGTGCTCTCTAAGATCCTTTCCAGTTCTCTCTCCCTATCTCCTACTCCCAATTAGACTTATAGAGGCAGCTTTGGGGTTACTGGTAGAACTCTGAATTCATATCCTTCCTCTAACACTTACTTCTTTAGACAAGTCACTTAACCTGAGTTTCAGTTTATTTGTAAAAGGCAGATAATAGTACCTAATATCCAGAATCATTGAGAGGTTCTGAGATATATGTAAGATGATCTCCAAATTTTAGGACACTATCTAAAAGTCAATTACTATTACAATAAATATATTACGTGAATTTATAGAAAATGGTGACATTGGTTTTTTTTTTTAACTCTCCCAGTAAAAATTTTACTTTTAAAATAGACAAAAATATCTTGCTTTCTTCCATTTCTTTTTCCTAGGAATAAAGTAAAAGTTATGCCACACAGAACTTCATTGAGTTTGGGCTCGATGGGGTTTTCACTACTGGGCTAATTTAGCTGTGATTTGTTGGAAACATTTATGGTTTAATAAAATGACTATTCAGTATGGTGCATTTATCACAATCCAAGACAAGGAGTCTCACTGGGAAAGCATCTGGTGCTGGTTATTAATAAAATAAAAAATACTTTTGCAAGTATTTTTGTCAGGCTCATTTAAAAATCTGACTCAACTTACCCAAGGCTAAGTTATATATATATTGCTTTAAAGATGAGAAAGACTATGAGAATGGAGTAATGGCTAGGAATTATAATATCCTGCTGATAAATATCCTTATATCCTTCTGATAAAAATAGGTGAAATAGAAGCTAACTAAGCCTCAAAAAATTCCTTTTTTGGCTATGGAACAAGTCAGTAAGACAATAAACTTTAATAAGTGCCTACTATGTGCCAGGTACTGTGCCAAGTACTGAGTATAAAAATAAGAAAATATGCTCCCTGCCCTCAAGGAGCTTACAAGGCTAAAAGGGGAAGAGGGGGAGGCAGAGAGAGAAGGGTTGGAAACAACATGGAAAAGGAAAACCATTAAAGATGAGGTTTTGGAGATGGTGTCAGCCTCAGGACATAGTGTAGTCCAGCCCAAGGAATGTAAGTAGTGGGAAATGAAGAATTGCTTGTTCTGTGAGCCCTCTTCAAATAGAGGATTTGGAAAGAGTTCTTTACTTTGTTTTCCAATCAGAGAGGCTGAAAATACTGGAGTTGATGCAACCTCACAGGACAAATAAGAACAAGTCAAAGGAGAAACCTGAGTTTCAACATTCTAGATACCTAGTCACTGTGTGACCCCTTACTTGGAAAGAAACTTCCCTCTACTTTTCCAACTTCTAAGGAAATATATTCCAACAAATAATGAGACATACTTAAAGGACATTGAATTCTTAAGATCACAAGCTTCAAATGCCATATGAAGAATAGGAAAAGGCCAGTAATTTAGATCCATTTGGAATGGGTAAAAGTCCATCTAGATAGTAAAAGTTATGAATTGTAGATTCTCTAAAGAAACTAAATTAAACCAACAAAAGAATGATTTTAAAAACCTTACAATATATAATAACTAAAGACTATCAGGTATTTTAAGGAAAGATCCCACTTCATTGAATAAATAAATGAGCATGTAATAACACATTCTGTTTGTTATTATCTTCTTTATAGTGTGTGTGTGTGTGTGTGTGTGTGTGTGTGTGTGTGTGTGTGTGTTTAGTCTCTGCCATTAGACTGTAAGCTCTTTGAAAGCAGGAATTTTTTTCCCCCTTTATACTTCCAGTACCTGGCATACAGCAATCTGTTTAACAAATGTTTGTTGACAATTTGTCTTAGTGGTATCCTTTGGCATATAAATATATTGATGTGCTAAATCACTCAGAGTAGTTTATAAGTCCTGGACCAAAACTGTCTGAGTTTTCACCAATCATTCAGTTTTTGGGGGTCTTCTTATTCCCAATCCAGGATCTCCTCTGGGATTATCAGAATTTGGTTCCTGTCTAGGTCCTTAAAACACAAGAGAAAAGACCCTTAGCTTTTATACAGATAGATAGACTAACAAACTATAAGTATAAATACAGAAGCCATGAGAAAAATGTGAAGTCTTAAGCAAGCCAATAAACCAATCTTTTTTGTTGGGACTGAGCCTTTCCCAAAGAACTGCAGTTCTCAAGCTTAAAATTATTACCTTGTTTCTGTAGGTAATAATGTTATCCTTCATTGATATTATTACAATCCATACAATAACAACATAAAATTCCATCAGTAAGAAAATAGTACTCAAGATGCCAGGAAATTACAAATCCTTATGGTTAGCCCTATTGTCCCCTGAGATCTCTGTGGTCCTCTAGACTGATAATACTGATAATGGGGTTCCCTCTCACCAACATTGTTAGAGGAAAGAACTGGAAATCCCCAAAGAATTGACTCCCTTTCCCTAAATATGTACAAGTCACATGACTCCTTAAGGGAAGCCATTAGTCTTTGTTTTAATATTTGTATTCCCACCATTTGCAATGATTTGGGAATACACCTTGTAATGTTCATCTGATGTAGAACTCAGCTTCATTTTTTGGTGCCAGATGTGGTTAGATTAATGGTAATTTATCTCCACATCATGGACCTATCCTTTAATGCTCTTCACCACTAATTCCTGCTTGATCTACAAGCATCTCCACTTTGCTTTAGGACTCAGTATTTTTGTGAACTTCTTTTATGTACAAGAGACTTGATCTAGGGCTTACTTTGTTGTCTATTCCACCATTGCCACCCCATTGCTACCCATTCAGGTTTCTGTTGCTCCCTGTTTGTCCCAGGTACTTCTTACCATTCCACTACTGCTTCTTTCTACAGCTATCTTTGGTCCCATGTTGCTCTTTGTTGGGCATATTTCCCTGGCTGGACATATATATGCCCTGGTAGCCATCTAGGCAGCCAGATTCCACAAGTTTCCACTTCCTTTCTCTCTGACCAATTCAGTTCTGATTTTCTCAATGGCTAGCTCTGTTCTCTTGTATTAAAAAAATTGCAAGGACATGATCTGCATGTGAATAATTACAACCCAATCATATATCCTTGGAGTGGCATTAAGTAGGCAAACAATGTACTACTTCTTGTGAGAAGTTAATTCTTATCAAAGAATTAACCTTTACTTTGTCCAGAAGGCAAAAGAACCTCATGGAGGCCTGAGTAGATTCTTTCTGGACACATATTCTGTAAATATCTTCATTCAAGTAGATTTAATATGCCCTACTTCTAACTCCCCATGTTGTTTACATTATTAATTTGCTTACCAAACCTCCTTAGCAGAGAGAGCAAAATTATACTTCAGACCTATGGAGACCAAATTCTTCCATATACTTAATTAGTACAGTCTATTTTCATAAGAATTAATTGTAAATAAAAGTTTTATTATTGGCAACCTAGACCATTCTTTAGGTCTTTTCACCTGGAAAAGAGAAGTTTCCAAGAGGATGTAATAATTATCTTCAAATATATGAGGGGATATAATTGGTCAAAGAAAAGTGATTATGCCCAGTTATTCTCCATTTCCACTGAATAAGGCATAAGAAGAAAGCATTTTAAATTAGAATATTAGTCATTTAGGCTAATGGTAAGGGAGAACTTGAAGACAACAGTAGTCAGACAGTCAAGAAGAGATTGAGCTACATTGTGGAATCTTATTTCTTGATGATATTGGAGACCAAGATGGAAATCCACATATGAATAATGGTGCTGAGTAAGTGTGTCTAAAGCCAAGGCTGAGACCAAATGACCTCTAGTTCAGAGGTCTTTCCTCATCCTTTCAAATCCTTCATCTTCATCAATTTTTTTCTTCTGTTCCCTCCCTCTCTCACTCTTTTTATAGCAAGACATTTAAACAAGTCTAGATATTGCAAATCTTCTGTGGCATAAAACTAAAAATAAAAACTAATGAGTCACGTTCTCTCAGGGCAGAAGCTCCTCCCTGGGAGTAAGTTTGGTACTTCAGAAACTGAATTAACACTTTGAGATTACCCAGGGACCAGTTTATAAATTGCCACCTCAATGTCTGATAAAATCCTACTGTCTTTAGACTTTACTCTGCTGGAAAAAAAGTGATACTGGATTCCATTTCAGATATACTAAAATTAATGTAGTGCCATTTGCATTGATTTAAAAATACAAAAATTGAACTAAAGAGCAGCAGTTATATTTTTGGTAGGAGGAAACTGTCCCTGTGATCCCATGGATATTTCACACATGGAACTACACACACATAGAAACACCAACTCTGGCTATGTGACTCTCTAATTGGTCCCATATAAACCTATTTTCATTTCTCATTAACCTTGAATTTTTATCTCATGGGGATGGGAGGTAGAGGGATTAGGACCTGATTTGTTTGGAGGGGGAAACTTAGAGAAACTTATAATTCCCATGAAAAGAACCACAATACCTAATTAATTTTAAGCACATTTTCTGCTCAGTTTTTTTTTGCTTGTTATGATGATATTTTGTTCTAAAGAATAATTGGATATATTGAATAGAAAAGATCCTAAATTACCACAGAGGAAAGGATAACTACTCTTCATTCTTTCCCTTTAAGCCATCTGTAAGCACAAATCAAACTTTTCTTGTCTAAAGTCTAATGAGGAAAGAGAAATATTGCCTCCCTTCCCTTCTTTTCTCTTCTCCTTTCTTTTTCCTTCCTCTCCATTTTCCTCCCCTTATCTTTTCCCCTTTTCTTTTCTCTTCTTTCCTTTTCTTCCTTCCTTCCCAACTTTGCAACATACAATTTCACAAAAATTTGAATTTCAGAGGAATGCACCTCAGTGTCCTCCTAATTCAAATCATACCCCCAAACAGATATCTTTCCTATCCCACATCCGAGAAGGAGTCAGCTATTTTTTGCTTAAAGAGCACTAATGAGAGGGGAACTTATTGCTCCCTAAAGCAGCCCACTTCTGCTTTTGGATAATATTTACTCTGTCAATCCTAAATTGTTTTTTTTTTACATTTTCTCATTCTTCTTTTCAGGGTCAAGTAGAAAATATCTACCATCCCTTTCGAAGCAAAACCCTTTCACCCACCTAACAAATAATCTAATTCTTCAGATTTAACAATTTGCTCTTTTATAAGTTTGTCTTAGAATAACAGAGGGTAGTTAGCAGGGTGAAGTGTTTTGAATCCAATCTACATTAGGACCATAAGAAAATTAAGGTCTTTAGTTAGGAGAAGAGAAGGTTCAAGGAACACACATGATAGCTGTTTCTAAGAATTTTATAAATTCTAGATTTACAGCTGTTAAAGACCTTAGAAGTCACCAAGTTCAACCCCTTCATTTTAGAGATGAAACCAAACTTGAGCAAAGTTAAGTAATTTATTCAGGTTCACACAACTAGGAAATATCTGAGACAAGAGTTGGATTTAGGTCTTACTAACTCCAAACCTTACATCTCATGCATTCTGGGTACTCTTTTCACTGATTTTTCATGAACTGTCCTGTGGAAGAGGGATTAGACTTCTGTTTTGTCCAAGAGAATTAGGAGCAATGGGTGGAGGTTGTAAAGAAACCTTATCTTTAAAAAAAGGGGATACCCATCAATTGGAAAATGAACAAGTTGTGATACATGATTGTGATGGAATAGTATTGTACTGTAAGAAATGATGAACAAGATGGTTCCAGAAAAACCTGGAAAGACAAATGAACTGATACAAAGTAAAATAAACAAAACCAGAACATTGTACACAGTAACAACAATGTTGTAAGGATGATTAACTCTGAAAAATTTAGCTACTTTGATAAATATAGTGATCTAAGACAATTACTCTTGATGTAAAGCTATCTATGTCCAGAAAAAAAAAAAAAGGAGTCTGAACACAGATCAAAGCATATTTTTTTTTTCATTTTAGTGTATGTGTGTATGTGTGTGTGTGTGTTTTTCTTTTGGTTTATTTCTTCTTTCACATCATGACTAATATGAAAATATGCTTTACATATTGCACATATGTAACATATCAAATTATTGTTGTAAGGAAGAGAGAGGTAAGGCAGAGAGAAAATTTGGAACTCAATTTTTTTAAAGAATATCATAAATTTGGGCAGCTAGGTGGCGCAGTGGATAGAGCATCAACCCTGAAGTCGGGAAGACCTGAGTTCAAATCTAGCCTCAGACACCTACCACATCCTATCTGTATGACCCTGGGCATATATATGTATAACCCCATTTGCCTCAGCAAAAAAAAAAAAAAAAAAAAAAAAAAAAAAAAGTCAAAAATTGTCTTCACATGTAATTTTTTTGAGGAAAAAGTACTGTTAAATGTTTAAAAAACAAGTAAAGGTCTTCCGTAAGGAAAATCTTCCTGTAATGTTCCAAAAGTGAAATGGGCTTTTGGGACAGGGCAGGGGGAGGGGGGTGGATTCTTCCTCTGTAGTCTTCTAGTCAGTACTACATAGCTAATAACTTTTCAGGTAAGTAGTAGTGAGAATTCTTTGGGGGCTATATTGGACTAGACGGCTACTAAGGTCTTTCTAAGAGTTATTCCCCTTCTCTGAAATGTTCACCAATCCCAGTTCCTCTCCTAGCTTACAACCTTGCATAGAATTTGCCTCTTTAATGAGCAAAGCTTGTCATAGTAAACCTTTGAGGATTCACCCTTCCCGACACATCAGATTGCTCTGCATCTCTCAACACCTGAGTGTACCATAGTATAACCATTTATTTGGGAAGTTTTGTTTTTTTTGGATTGTTTTTCGCTATATTTCCCAGTCTGGAAGTACAGAGGCCATTCTGGGCAAATCACTTAATCTGTTTACCTCAAAATCTTATCTGTAAAATGAGCTGGAATAGGAAATGAAAAACCACTCTAGGATCTTTGCCAAGAAAACCCAAATAGAGTCACAAAAGTCAGACATGACTGAAATTAATGAATATAAATGCATAATATATATATGTATATACATATATATGTATATATATAATTTATATACACATACATACATCCAACAAGCACTTACTAAACACCTATAATGTGATGTGTCAGGCTCCACATTACAAAGGTAAACATGAATTGATCTCTCATCTGAATTTCCATGTTAGATATTGTGTACAAGAAGATTTGAATAAAAAGGAAATAAAATTAAAATTCAGTCTATATTCAATCAATATCAGTTTTTTCTCTGGTAGCAGATGATATGTTTGGATTGTATTGGATCATTGTCTTGCTGAGAATAACTAAGTCATTCACATTTCTTCATTGAACAATATTGCTATTACTGTGTACAATATTTTCCTGGTTATGTTCATTTCACTATGCATCAGTTCATGTAAATCCGGGTTTTTCTGAAACTAGCCTGTTTTTCATTTCTTAGAGTACAATAAAATATTTCATTACAATCATGTACTATGGCCTTTTTAACCATGCCCTACTTGATGAACATCCTTTTGATGTCCAATTCTTAATCACCACAAAAAAAACTGCTATGAATATTTTATACAAATAGGTATTTTGCCCCTTTTGGGGAATATAGACCTAATAGTGGTTTGCTGGATTAAAGGGTATGTATAGTTTTATAGTCCTTTTGGGCACAGTTCCTAATTTGGTTCCAGAATGGTTGAATAACTTCACAATTCCATCAACAGTCTGCTAATGTTAATTTTCCTGCATTCCCTCCAACATCCAACATTTTCCTTTATTTTCATATTAACCAATTTGATAGGTGTGAGGAATCCCTTAATTTCTAACTTCCTTAGGCAAATTTTAAGACTATCAATTGCAAATGCATTGGAAGAGGAAGTTTCCTCAATAGGGTGTTTCCCATACCAAGAAAATCATAATTTCAGTTCCCATCCTTATTCTTAATACTAGAACTACAATTTAAGAACATCTTGATGGACCAAGTTACAAAATCATGAAGTGTGAAGTAAAAATAACTAAGCCTTTTTGAGTTTCAAATGTTATAAAAATCTGTATAAATTGACACATTTAGTCCCTAATTTCCTGAAGAAGAGCAATACCAATTGAGGAGATCTGGATAAGTTTCCTATAGGAGAAAATTCTAGAGCAGAACTTTAAAGTAAACTAGGGATTCTGGGAGACAGATATGAGGAGGGACTGCACTTCAGGCATGAGCATCCATCAGCATGGGCAAAATTACAGAGATGGGAAATAGAATTATCACAGATGGGCAACAACAAGAGGTCCAGTCTGGCTGTTTGATTGATTCCACCCATATCTAGCCCTTAAATTATCTTAAGTGGTGAAGAAATGAAACACCTTTGATATTGTTCATATTCTACTTTACAAAAAACAAAAATGACTTTAACTATATGTCTCTCTTTTGTGGAACACCAAGTCCTCATTGTAATACAAGTTGTGAGATTTAAGTCACAATTATAGAAGCAAATACAATACTCTGAGTTTGAAAAAGTAAATCCATAAGAGAAAAACAATTAGTTTTATACTCTTAACATATGATGGCTTTGATAGTTCCTTCCTCTATTCTCTCTTTTATTTCACATTCCTGATTGAGAGGGGGAGTCCATTTTTTTTAACCAAATAATTCTTCTCACTATTAAAACAAAAATACAAACAATCCTCCTTTTTCTCCATGCTCTCTTTGTTTTTTTCTGTGTCTCTGTCTCCTTCTGTCTGTCTCTCTTTCAATCTGTCTGTTTCTTTTTCTCTGTCTCTCTTTGTCTTCCCAGACTTTCTGTCTCAGTCTCTCTCTGTGTCTCTTTCCTTCTATGAAAGGAAAGTAAAACTACTCTAGTACTCAGATTTTGCCCCTGAGCTAAACAGGCCAGAATTCATCTGGGAATGCACATGATTTGTGTTTGATTCATTTTTCTCCAAATTAGGTTAAGGAAAATGCTTGCCTCTTAAAGAAAAGGAGGGAGGAAAGGCAGGAAAGGGAAAAAGGGAAAAGAGAGAAGGAAGGAAATTAAGTGTTCTACTGTAAAGAGATTATTTATTCATTTTTATATATTTGGTGGAATGAAAAAAAAAAACTCACTGGAGCTTAGTCCATAAAATGGGCATGTTCCTTCTACTATTAGCTACCTCAAGGGAGTGTTGGAAGGCAGGTACTCTGCAGAATTTAAAATACCACAGAAGTATGAGATATTATTGTTTTCAAAGTCAATAAATCTGATGAGGTAAATTGGAAAGATGTGCCTTTCCCAATTACTTTGTATTCATTTAAAAAATCTATTTTATTTTTACTTATCTGTTTATATGTTGCTTTTCCATAGAAGAACTAAAGTTTTCAAGGGAAGAGATTTCATTTTTAGCTTTGTCTTCATAATAGCTAGCACAGTGTCTGGTATATTGTTTGTCCTTCTTTCTCAAAAAGGACCATGACATCAAGGGGTGATGCTATTACATGCAGGTGAATTGAATTGATGTGAGGGAGGGCTGTGCAAGGTCACCTGCCTCACTTTCCCCTCCAGAACCATCTGGGTCCAGTGGCCAGATAGAGAACAAGATGACTGGAACACAGTGTCTGGTGTCACTTAATAAGCATTTATTTAGTATGCATTATATTCCAGAAACTGTGTGTGAAAAGAAGTGGTAACTTGTAGTCCCTACCTTCAAGGGACTTATGTTTTAAAGGGGGAGACAACATACAAATAACAATGTATACTGGAAACAACAAGATTATAATAATCAATTCCGATAGACGTGTGGTTCTTTTCAACAAAGAGATGATTGAGGTTAGTTCCAATGGTCTTATGATGGAAAAAGCCATCTATACCCAGAGAGAGAACTGTGGGAACTGAGTGTGGACCACAATATAACATTCTCTTTTTGTTGTTGTTTGCTTACATTTTGTTTTCTCTCATTTTTTTTTTTCGTTTTTGATCTGATTTTTCTTGTGCAGCAAAATAAGTGTATAAATATGTATACATATATTGGAGTTAACATATATTGTAACATATATTGGATTACTTGCCATCTAGGGGAGGGGGTCAGGGGAAGGAGGGGAAAATTTGGAACAGAAGGTTTTGCAAGAGTCAATGCTGAAAAATTATCCCTGCATAGGTTTTGAAAATAAAAAGCTATAATAAAAGAAACAATGTGTACATAAGATATTTACAGATAGAAGTTTATTTCAGAGGAAAATTAGAGAATGGAGGGAAATGGAAGGGAAGGCAAAGATCAAATACTTCTTGCAGAAGGTGAGATTTGAGTTAGGAATGCAGACAAACTAGGAGGTGGAAATAAGAAAAAGAGCATTCCAGGAATAGGGGATTTGCAGGAATTGCGAAGAAATGGAGTTTGGAAATAGAATGTAAGGAACAGAAGGGGTGACAAAGGAGATAAATCATAAACTATGTAGAGGGGGAGTAAAGTGTAAGCAGACTATTTGTTGAGTTAAATTGGTAACTTCAGAAAGGAGCTTCTGCCTAAATTTGGTATTCAGTGGATAACATAACAATAAGAGGCCAATATCTACAACATCCAGAAAACCTGCATTCTTACCTGGTATTTTCAAATCACAAAGCCAATCAACCAGTATTGCATCTCTTTCTGTTTCTTCAATTTCAATTACTCAAGAGTTTCTGAGATTTGTCTTGGAATGGAGAGTATACACTGTTCAAGAAGGAAGAAATTTCAAAGACTATCCAAATCAATCTTCTTATTTTACACAGAAAGAAACAAGTTCAGAAAGGAGAACTTGTCAAGATCATGTAGTGAGAATTCAAGGTCATTACCAAAATATCTCTCCTGCTAGTCTAAGAGCCTGAAATTATCATACATAATATTTTCAAAGAAAACATCAGGAAAATAGTGAAAATCCAATTAGGCTGTTATACTAAAAATAAAAAAGACAAACTATAGTTTAGCTCTCCATGAAATACTGACAGAAAGGATGTTTTCTGGTTATTTCACTTAGTGAATGTATTTTATCATCTCCTATAACCAAATAGTAGTTGAATCAAGTCTGTGTTATCAGTATGCAGATTCAGTGCAATTATCATACCTAGGGAAGCTTGAAAAAGGGAAGGCCATTGGCTACAGAGAGAGTACCTGCAAGGAATTCCATATGGAAAGAAAAGGTACAGAAAATTTACATACTGGATGTTGCTTATGGATTCCAACTGCATTCGCCTGCTGGTGACTTAAAACTGGCTCATCATTCTGTTTAGATATAGTGAAAAGCACAGCAGTGTGTGGGTGAATAGGAAAGGCTGGAGAGTAAGTAGAGTTTGGCTCCCTATGCCAATGAAGTCAGGTTTACACTGTGGGAAAGTTGAATTCCCACCTTTATGTAAGAGCAACTGTGGCTCTCTGAGGTTTGGGTGTCAGCTTGCAGGTTTGGGGGGGAGGTATCCATTCTCCTGGCTTTTGGACTTCCACTGGTCTTGCATCAATGTGCTTATTATAGTGCTCAAAGCAAATACAAAGGCAATGTGATCACCAGGAAAAAGTCTAGTGATGATGGGAGATGCTCACTCCCCACATCCCAAGGATCTGCTTCATGCTGCAAACCTGACAAATGTTGCAAATGCCCCTTCTTTCTTTCATGGTTTTATCTTCAACATTACCCTCTAGTGCTCTGAGATCCAGATTAAATTTCCATGCAGACCCATCTCAAAAAAAGATCTATCTCTTAAAAAAAAATCTTCCCTAATTCCCAACTTCTTAAATTGGGTCACCAGCCCACATGGGGTCTTGTAACTGAATGTGGGGATTGCAAAATTATGATTTATTATCAACAAAGATTTGATTTGTATACCTACTTCATATACCTATATACCTGAGATCATGTAAACATTTCTCAGGTTAAAAAAAAGAAAAAGTTTAAAAAGCCCTGCCCTAAATAATCCCAGACCACTCCAATCATTCCTGTAATTCAAATCCTTTCAGCATTTTGAGAGCTAAGAATTTTTAGAGTTAAAAACTTACATATTATTTGTCATATTAACTTTATATTCAATCATTCTCTGTATAAATTCTTTTTTTTCTACCTGTATCATAAGTATTCATGTTTTATCACCCTAGAACCTAAATTTCTCAAAAGCCAAAACTGTTTTCTATTTCTTCGCTATCCTTCACAGTGCCTACTATAGTAAACATTTAATGAATGCATCAATTAATCAAACAGTATTTTTCCCTGAGTTTTCAAGCCTATTCATTTAAGGCTAATACATCTGGATTATGCTGAGAAAAGCACTTTATTTCCCTTAACCTCAGTTCCCTCATCTGTAAAGCAGGGATGATGGTAGTTATTGCCTTACCAGGTTGTTGTGAGGATCAAATGAGCTGATGCAACTGGAAAAGCGATATATAACTGTCCATTATTGCTATTGCTATTATTGTTATAAATAATAATCTAACAACTCATGGAAAAAGTCAATTCAATCATTCTGCAGGATGAAGTGACAAATGGACTAAAATTTTCACTTTTAAATAAATTGCTTTGCCTTGTAAGGTCATAGCACTGGACTTGAAAGATTCTCTCCATCATTTCCCCTTGAAATTTGGCTCTCCCCCCCCCCCCCCTCTCATATTTTGATAGATAAGTACTTTGCAATGATTTAGATTAAATACTTGAAGACAAATGGGAGAAAACATAAAGGTGAGAGAAATGAACACTGAAACATAATCTAGACCATAACATCAGTTGAAGAATAAAAGTTGAATCTGACTTTCTAAAACTAATGTTGAGAGCTTTGGTAGTTCCCTTTCATGAAAGAGGCTATTTAAATATTGCATGGGATCTTTTCTCCTAGGGAATCTCTGTAGTGTTTCATCTTTTTCCTCCATCAAAGACGAGCTGCATATATCACAGAATTAGATATTATGTGTTGTAGGACTCATTGGGAGTCTGTGTCTGAGCTAGCATTTTCTAACTGCTAAAACTTACACCTAATTTACATAGTTTATTATACAATTAAAAGCATCATGCTAATGAGACAAAGGTAGTAGGCAATGTGGGCCAGTTAATTTTCTCTTCGATAGCCAAAGATTGCATTCCCTAGTCTTAGCTCTTATTCATAGAAAACATCTGCAAATGTGGGCTATGGGTCATATTGGCAACTATGTAAGAGAGTGGCTCAGAATAATCCACGCCTGCCATTTAAAAATTACTCAAAGCATATACCATGCTAATAGGGGGTGTCTATATCAGAGGACAAATTCTAAATTGTGTTTTTGAATATCAATTTATTCTTCAAGGCCTAACTCAATTCCCTCTACCTCTGTAAAGTTTTCCATATTCATAAGCCAGCTTCTATTCAACAATTCAATTCAGGTGGCATTGATAGTCACTCACTGGGGGATCCTATGTTCACCCTGGTAGTTTGTGCATTTCTTTGAAGGGCAAAAATGCTGAGAAGCTTTTCTCAGCTCCATGGTTACTAGAATCAGTAATGTTCCATCTCTCAGCTTTACCTCTCTCAAGGTGGTAATAATTCATTGTATGTGTGTGTGAGGAAGTATCAGGGGAGACATAATGGTGGTGGTGGTGTGAATTTGTGGATCTACCCAATTGGAACTTAATTCTGAGCCCTATGCATTAGTAAAACCACCTCCTTCTTTGAATTTGCTTTATTTCAGTGAGTACAAGTCATAATACCTCGGCATAAAGGTCTCAGCAGAAGTAAACACACATGTTTGAATACTGTGGGTAGTATTTACTCAGTTTAGGATCAATAAACAAATAGATAATACAGAACAACTGAAGACAATATAAAACAATATATATATGTATATATGCATATATCTACATATATACATATCTATGTATATAAAATATAAAACATTTACCAAGCAGCTGTGTGCCCATTGATCCCCAGAAATCCCTAAATAGTTCCAAAAATTATTTCACTCCAGGTGTTCTAAGAAATGTATAGTTTGAATTTGTTCCCCTTTGAGCAGGCAAAGGATTGTAAATAACACATCCTAATATAGTTAATCATTTTTCCAAATGGACTGGTTCTCAGAAACATAAGAAGTGCTGGAAGAACTTTAAGGTGGTTTTAGATCTGGGCTTAGGATGCTGATGTATTAGGGAACTTGGGTTAGCCTAGATGTGAAACTTTGTCCTACTGTTCCAGACTTCTAACACTTTGCTTTCCTCTACTATTCTGTGATCTGATAACATTGGGCTCCTTACTGTTTTTCAACTCCATCTCCTAATTCTGGGCATTTTCACTGGCTGTCCTCCATAGCTGGAAAGCTCTCTTTGTCAAAAAAAAAAAAAAAAAAGAAAAGAAAAGAAAAAAAAGTACTTAAAGGAAGACTAGAGTGAAACTCAAGCTAATATCTCCTTGTCTCCATATCCTGGATTCCTTCAAGTCTCAGTAAAATCCTACTTTGTGCAAGAAGTCTTTAATGCTGCTGTCTTTTATGCTAATGTATTCCTTCAGAAATTATCTCCAATTTATCCTGTGAATATCTTTATACATAATTTGTCTCCCCCATTAGATTGTGAGTTCCTTTAAGGAAGGGACTGTTTTTGCCTTTCTTTGAATCTCCATAACTTACCATAGTGTCTGGATCATTTGTTGTTTTTCAGTCACTTCAGTAGTGATTTCATTTAGAGTTTTCTTGGCAAAGCTATTGGAATGGTTTACTGTTTCCTTCTCTAGCTTATTTTACGGATGAGGAAACTGACATAAAGAGGGCTAGGTGACTTGCCCAGGGTCACACTCCTAGTAAGGGTCTGAGACCAGATTTTAATTCAGGAAAAGGAGTCATCTTGACTCCAGGCCCAATACTTAATCCACTATACCACTTAGCTGCCCACTAAGACATAATGGATCCTTAAGAAATGTTTCTTGACTTAACTGGACTGGAGGTCTTGTTACTGGCCAAGACTTCCAACTTCTAGTTGGGGCAAGTTATCACTGAACTGAATAAATAGAGTCAGTAACTAACCCCATCATTATCAACATTTTTTTATCCATCACTATCTCCTTTAGTCTCCTCCTTTCTGACCCTGAACATTCTACTTTTCTGCTATAGCTTTCTTTCCTCCTCATTATTACCGCCCTAGCCAAATTCCTGCTGTTTTCCATAGCTGGAGATGGGGATAGACAAATAGAAGGAAAAAAGACACCAAAAAAGCAAGCATTCCTGAAAATGGTGTCAGGAACTGAACACCCATGTGGACCAATCCTTATTCTAGAACTTATATTTTACTGGAGATAATCAAGGCAAATGTTCCCTCTCCATTTGCTGGGCCATTTCCATTAGAAATATTTTCTGACTGCTTCATGACAGGGATGCCCCTTGTTAAAGAACATGTGCCTCTAGAGGCTTCTGATCAGTCTTCTTGTACATGTATTTCTCCCTTCCTTCTACCTGGAGGCTTCAGCACAGAGAATTGGCCCACCACACAAGAAGAGCTACCCATTCAATAGAATTCAACTTTTCTCTTCTGAATCTGTGGTTTGAGATTCTACAGGCATTTCTTGGACTCCAATTAAGGAGAGGAAAGAATTTCCTCTTTGGCAGCTGTGAGAACCACTTGTACATAGTAGTGAAAACATAGTCATCGATCTGGATCTGGAAGAGACCTCAGAAGTTCTCTAGTTTAACTCCATCATTTGACTGTTGAGACTTGAGGAAATTAAATGATCTGCTCAACCTCACACAAGTAGCACCTGTGCTTATGTAGACTGACTCTCAAGGCGGAACCATCTTTTCTGCTTTGTGTTTCTTGCCCTGAATACTGTTTAAACAGCAATTCTGAGAGGCAGACTTCTCCTGCCTTAATATTTTGAGAGTTCCTAGGTTCCTCAGTTTGTGCTGGATGACTTGTGGAAGATTGCAATTATTTTTGGAGATGATAATCATCAACAAAAGGACAGGTTCTGACTTGTCAGAAGATCAGAACCTTAAGTGGTTCCTCAAATAGTGAAGAGTCAAGGTAAAGGTGAAATGCTTATTCATTCTCCCACATAGTGTTTTATGTTTGCCAGCTTAAATAACAATCTCTGAGGAAACTGAAATAGGAATTATGGGTTACTATATTATGTTTTAAGTATTAATCAGTGCATGCTTATGATTCTTTTGAATTTTAAGCGTCTCTTTTATGGTGGAGTAAATAAATAGCTGTCCTATATCTGCTCTTCTTTGTACACCCTTTTCTAGAAGGAACCTGTTAAACACTTTTAGGGAGACACTAGGCATAGCTAAAGCTAAGTTTTATTTAAGAGAGGGTCCTTAGGTTGGAATTCTAGACTAAGGAGGCAGGGGCATAATGAGCCAGAGTTTGGGAATGGAGTGACTCTCTTTGGGGCCATGTTCTCCTAAAATTGGGACTTTTTACTTGGAGAGGGTATTCCCATCTCCTGGGTCAGTGGGTCTATTAAAAATAATATAAAATAAATAGATAGTCATTTTGTTATTACAAAGTCATTTTGGTAGTTGGAGGGAGCACTGATAATTGGAATAATTAGGAAAGAACTCATTAAAAAGGTGGCTATTAAATTTGAAGAAAATCAGCTAGGTAGTGAAGTGAACAGAGTACTGGAAGACTAGAGTTCAAAAGTGGTATTAGACATTATTAGCTGTGTGATCCTGGGCAAGTCCATTTCTTCATCTCCAAAATGGGGATAATAATAGCATCTTCCTTCCAGGGTTATTGTGAGTATCAAATGAGATAATATTTATAAAGCATTTAGCACAGTGCCTGGCAAAAAGTAAACCCTATATATAATTATTATCTGCTATTATTATTATCATTATTAATAATAATAATTAGACAAAGAGCATTCTTATCCATTCTAAGCATGGGGAAAGCTAAGTATTATCAAATCAGTCAATTTGGCCAAAACATAAACTGTCAGAGGAGGAATAATAAGTATTTAACCTAAAAAGCTAGATTGGAACTAGATTGTATAGGATTTGAAATGCCATACAAAAGACTTTACATGTTATCTTATAGGATGAATGAGCACTATAAAACCATTAAGCCTCAGGCATAGGCCTTGAAGGATTGAGGGGCAGATGGAGCTGGTTCCTGCTAGCCTGTTGTTTAAAAGATGATGAGTTAGTCCCTGTATTCTAGGCATATAATTCTAGTAGACCCAAGGGCTCATGGGAAGCCAATCTTCTGGTCTTTCTGACCCAAGCTCATTCTTGGTTCTTGAGATCCTCTCAAATCAATTTCTTTCACATGATGTTAGACATTCTTATTCAGCCTTAATGTCCCAATTTCTGCTCTCTCCCCATTTTATTCTTTGGATTGATGATTTTTTCATTGTCCTGATTATGAACACAACTCGTTCTTCCCAGACTCTGTTTTATCTTTGTTGGAGAGGCCTAATTCCTTAATTTAGGTTTTCAAACAACTATTTCCAATCACCACTCAAATCTGACTGCAGCTCTCGGCATTACTGTTTTATTTTTCACAATTGGTGGTGACATTTCTTTGCTATGCCAGCCAATGATATTCTCTTTCTTTTACAAACTATATCTGTACCACTCATTTGACTTTTACTCAGATATCACCTCAGGACATCTCTTTAGTTTTCCATATTTTTATTTAGTGATAACCTTGTCAGACACAATGAAATCCTATCCCAATGCCCTATTTTGGTATGGAGGTGATCCTGATTTCTCAAAGGTTGTGTCATGAGCAATTTCTATCATTTTGGAAATGCCTCTAATATAGTTCTGTAACTGACTGAATCTGCTATACCGGGACCAAACTGGTTAAGAATGAAAAGCCTTCATCATATCATTTGGCTATGAGAGAAAATAATACTATACTATTATATTAACAGTTATTATTAATTTGTGACCCATATTTTTCCTACTATTTTTGTTAAGACTTCACTTCAAACAAAAGATCAGTCAGTCTTTGAAGGGACTTGGGCAGGGACCCTTATTTTTTGTCTATTCTGTAAACAAAACATAAAAACTAGCCCTGGAACTTGCCTTCTTGTCCTTAATCCTTTCCATTAGAGTTTAGGAAAACCTAGCTCCTGAAGGAAGGAACTAGCTAGAGAGATCTTGATGGAAATGGTTTCCTCTTGCCCAGTTGCTTTGAAATTGTATCTCATGATCAAACCTTATTCTCAACAAGAGGAGCTGAAGACTTTTGGACCACCTCCTCAATAAATATTTATCAATCAGGAATGAGTCCCCTCTACCTAATTTGACTCTGCCTTGGGGTCTTTGGTTACTAAAAACCACTGACCACCAATTATTGGCTATCCTAATTATCTGAAAGTTCTGTATCTCAGAATTTTTATTCACTATGCCATGTGGTAATGAGTTTTTTTGATCATAGCTAATGATGAATCAAATAAAAATTTAAATTGCCCTTGGTCCTATGTAATTCTCTTTTGCTTCTAAGGAGATAGTGATAGAATGACAGAAAAGGAAGCAGAGAGTTTTAAGGATCACTACACCATTATGCATCAGAGGAGGAGCTGACCTCAGAGCCAAGAAGACTTGAATTCAAATCCTGTCCCTGACATATACTGGCTGTGTGACTCTGGGCACATTCTAGGTAACTTAGGATACAGTCACAAAGATGGTGTCAATTTACATAGGTAGAGGGAGATTCTTTATACAGTTCTTATTCCTCACCTGTTTAGGCTATGCTGCTGAATCTCCTTGAACATCACCTCCATTTTCTTCCCACTAAAAATCTGGACTCTGCTTCTGGCTCCCTCTGCTCTGATAAGTCAGCTTTTGTCTCATCTTACATGGACCCTACATTCCCCATCATTTCTCAGTTGCTCCATGTCATGTATGTATAAGTATTCTCCCTTTCCAGTTTCCCTTTGTATTACCTTCCACTATTGAATGTAAGCTTCTTGAGAGCAGGTGTTGACCTTGTTGGCTTATAATTGTACTCTCTTTCTTAATTTAGTACATGACATATGATTAAAAATGTTGAAGTGGTATATTAGATAAAGCATTAGGCCTAGAGTCCAATAATATCTAAGTTCAAATCTGGTCTCAGATAATAGCTAGGTAAGTCACTTAATCTTTGTTTATTTCTCCTCTCTCTCTCTCTCTCTTTCTGTCTCTCTCTCTCTCTTTCTGTCTCTCTCTCTCTCTCTCTCTCTCTCTCTCTCTCTCTCTCTCTCTCTCTCATAAATGTGAAAACTTTATCTAAAGACTAACAAATTGTTATACTTACCAGAGAAACTAAATCACATTAATATTTATAACTGATAATTGATAAAACTGCCAAAAATAGAATCAGAGAAGACCAAAGGAAGTTACAGCAAAATAGAAAGGACAACTCAAAGATTGTCTTGAAGAGATAAAGAAGGGAATTAGTACAGTCGGTGTCCTTATGACCAATGCAAGAAGAAACAGCATTTCAAGGAGATCTAGCTATTTCAGCTGTAGTGCTCATATTCCTAAGGAAAAAGACCACCATAAAGTAAATAACAGTTTGCTTGCCACCATGGATAAGTGTGAGAAATCTATCAATCACTTAAAATATTCTCTTAACTAAGTACAATAATACTTTGATTCTCATTGGCTTTAATGCTAAGGTATTCACAGGGGAAGATGACAAAAAAAAAATACTGGAAAATAAGGATCAGGTTTCCTCTGTTGTTTTCTCCTCTGAAAAATGTAATACTATAATAATTTTCTCCCATTTGTCAGTTGAGGCCTAAATCTAGAACACAGTATTTCTAGGCACATGAAGTTACTATCAGTGCTAAAAGTGTCAACTCTCAGGAATACTACTCATTGATGCATTTTCAGGGAAGGAAACATAAAGGAAGAAAAAGAAAGCAAGGGAACTGAAGTACCTCAGTGACTGCTCTTGTTTATAATCCCTATTGGGAGTAAAGAGGAATTAAAAATTCTCTCTGGTCCTACTGGAAGTTTAAGGGACCCTGGGGGAAAAATGCTAAAATTGAAGAGTTCCCCCAACTCTTTCAGGATCTTTCCATTGTTTTTATAGAAAACCAATAGGGCACAGTCTTCATATGTGAGTTTTTTTGTTGCCCAATAAATAATCAATCTTCCATCCAATCTTTCAAGAATTAGGGACTCATCATGAATTTCTGGGTCATCTCAATGAGGTTCATGTTCTTCAGTGAGGAGCCAGCATATATACAACTCTATGGGACATTCCCTTGTCCAAGAAATCAGGATCTCTTTTATGTACTTCTGTCACATTTTTTTTCAATAACAATATTTTTATCATCAATGACCAAAAAACCACCATTATCATACACTGTAGTATAGTTGCTAAATGTGTCAAGGAAAAATGCCAAAAGAATGGGAGAAATCATGTATCTCCAAAGGTAATTGAGGGAAAACCAGAAATTGTTGATCAATAAACCTATATTCTCATCTTTGTAAAGTCTTTATAAGGCTATTTTTCATTCATATTAAGGGTATACTTTATGAATACATAGTAGGTTTTCCTCATCAGTTCTCTATGGGAAGTTATATCTTTAATATTCTGAAAAGTGTAGATGATATATTATGCAATTACATTTATTGTTTGTTGATTATAAGAGAACATTTCTTAGTTAAAGGAAAATACATCCTTAGAGAGTATCCTCTTACAAGAGGTTTTTGTGTATATGTTAAGATCATAAAGATTCCTTGACAAATGCTACCAGAGAGATAACACTGTTCAATGACCCTCTAGAATTGTTAATGCCAAGCAAAGTATTAAACAGGCAGATGTATGCTTGCCAAAAAGGTTTGCCAATTAAAAGAAAAAGATGTCTTGCATTAAATTAAAATAGGAAAGAGATTATCTATAATTCAGAGATTCTTGACCTTTGTGTATGTCATGAACTTCTTTGACGAGCTGATGAAACCGATAGACCCTTTTCAAAATAATATTTTCTCAAAAAAAATGGCAGGAAATGCTAAATCTCAGTAAGAAGTTAGTGAAAATAAAGATATAATTTTCCAATTATTTAAAGATCCACGTTTATGGACCCTCTGAAATTCATCCATGGAGTCCTTAATTGAGAATCCTTGCTATAGATAATAATGTTCCTGTTTACAGATGATATTGCACTCATTGAATCAGAACATTTAGGGATAGATTGGTAAGGTCTGTGATTATTCAAAGAGTATCAACCTAACAATCAGTACAGAAAAAGTAAATGATGAAAAATATTTATTATTCACATTATACATGCAGTATTGAGTCAGTAACATACATGTATGTATCCAAAGTAACTCAATAAGACTTAGTGCAGATTTCTGTTACTAAAAGCTTAAAACCACACTAAGGCTTTTGGGATACCATGTATAGATACAGACAGACAGACAGACAATGAGTTAGGATCAGAGTTGTCTAAGAGGAAGAGAGTGGGTATATCACATTTTAAAAATAATACACTGTTGTTATTTTTTAAACAAGTTTAATTTATTGTCTCATGCAAAAAACTTCAGATTTTTAACATGTTTTTCAAATTATGTCCTATATTTGAAAATCTTGAAACACAAGATTTCAAATGAAATAAAAGTTCAGGTAACCCAAAGAATGATGGAGACATGCATAGTTCATTTAAGCAAAACATATTTTCATTGATGACTTTTGCTCAAGAATTGACATAGTATTATGGAATAATTTATTCTTAACTTCCTTGCTGTTCTTTTCATTTTCATTAGATATCCTCACTTTTAAAATAATTTTTCTCTTCTTCACCTGCCCTTAGCTTCCCCAATTTTCTTGAAGTCTCAGCTAAAATCCCACCTTACATAGGAAATTTGTGGAAACCAATGGAAGCTAGAGAAAACAGAGTAGACACTTGAAAACAAGGTGACCTAAATTCTTGAGGACTTCCTAGGAGCAGTGTTCCATTTTCTCCCAAATATTCAGGGTGTGTTAGTGTAATGAAGGACTAAGCCCAGTTCTTATGAGCCTGCCAAGAGTGCATTAACAAGCTCTACTAACATCATTTCCTATGTGGAAGAGGCCAGGAATCTTATTTTATGGGAGAATCATGATGGCATATAATGGAAGTGTTTTAATTGTAATGTCTTCCCTCTGTTGATCATTTCCAATTTCCCCTTTATAGACTTAGACTTAGTTGTAAGCATGTTGTCTCTCCCTTTATAGTATATGAGTCCTTTGTGTAATGTTCTGTTCTCTAAATTTCAATCATTCTCTGGGAGCAGATCTCTTAGATATAATGTTCTCTGAGAGCAGGTCTCTTGGGGAGCTTCTGGAGGCAGCCTTAGTTTCAGTTCAGTTCAATAATCCCAAATGCAGCCAGGAGTTAAAGTCCAAATCCTTTATTGTCTCTTCCAAAATCTTATCTCCTTCACTTGGGGCTAGGCTGGTTTTCTGGAGGCCTTCCTTTCTCCTTGGTTCCCGAGAGCTCTTGCCGGAATGTCTCCGTCCAGCACAAAGGTGGAAGTGGGAATGAATCTTGACTCTGAATCTCCTCGAACTTCCAGTGGGCTTGTCCTTTTATATGCTCTTTTAAAGGTGTGGAAGGTGTGAACTTTGAACTAGAGAACAGTTAAGTACCATGCTAAATCAGACAACCGACTTAGCATCTTGTAAGAATCCTAACACCTTTGAGATCAGGAACTACTTTTTTCCTTTCACTGTATTCCAGCACTTGGCATAGTGCCCAGAACATTACTTAATAAATGCTTATTGACTGATTAACAAATGAGGGAAAATGAATGGACAACCTGGGTAATCACTGGTACTCTAGAAATGTAAAAATAGATCTTCAATAGAGGAAAGCCTATAGGTGGATTCCCTATAGAGGATCTTGAGGAGAAACATGAATAAACATTAAGAAAGAGAAAACACATAGTAGTTGAGATCTGAATCAATGAAGGTATCCACAGAGATAGAATCAGGGATCCATTGATTTAAATATTTAAATATATATGACTTTTTTTTTTTTTTTTTTTTTTTTACCAATTCTACTATGGATTTCTTGATGGTAGAATCCTTGTATTCCATTTCTTGGTATCTTCTGAAGGACCTATATGATATATGAATATGTGTGTAAGTGGCCAATAAATATTTTCTAAATAAATGTTTGTTTGTTTTTTTACAAAATTTCTTATGAAAACAAGAGTTTTATCTTATAAGATATAGTGAAGGTGAGGGAGAAGCTCTTGCCTATGAGAGCCAAAGATTCTATGAAGATTCACATTCCTTACATGAGTACCACCCCAGATAACAAAGGTTAACTCCTCTTTTGACTTCAACCAACTCAAGGGGAATCTGAAGAGAAATAAGCTAACAAATGCCAACTGAATTATTTTAATAGTTAAACAAGATTTAGGCTAAGAAGGGAGTCATAGATAAGATTCATAGCCACAGCTGTAAAGGAAGACAAGACATGCACTGTATTTACTTATGTAAACTACTGAAACTAGATCTGAGACTGAAACTGGAAACTGAGATACTGAAACTGGAAATCCAAAGGTTCAATCCAGAGTAAATCCAAATTAAGAAGGTGGGAACAAGAAAAAGAGAGAAATGGTAAAGTAGTATAAACAGAAGCAATAGAAGCTAGAAGAAACAGTGGAAATTTTTGAAAACAAGGTGACCTGAATTTTTGAAGCCATTCTAGAATCAGCCTCCCCCAAATATTCAGGGTGTGTTAATGTAATAGGGGACTAAGCCCAATTCTTATGAGCCTGCCAGGAGTGCATTAATAAGCTCTTCTGATATAATTCCCTATGTGTAAGAGACTGGGAATCTTTTTTCTCAGAGAATCATGATGGTATATAATGAAAGTGCCTTGGAGAGACTTTGGAACATTCTGTAATTGGTTCTGATTGAGTAATTGCATGGTGACTACCGGCTGAGGAGACATTAAAAAAGACATTAGTCAGCCTCATCTCTTCTCTCTTAGTTTGACCTGTCTTATTGTTGGATTTTTTTTTTTAGCAGCAGATTTCTTCCTGCTAATGGTGGGAGAAAATGGCAGAGAAAAATGGAAAACTCCTCAAGCATTCTCCTCATCTAAGGCCAACCTGTGATGCAACAAAAATGGATCTTGGGTCTTTGTCTGTCTTAGTCTAAGATGAGTAAGGTTTGAGATTTATGATCTTATACTATTGTCTCTCACCATAAGCCATAGAAAAGGAGAAAGTAAGCTAAAAGGAAGAAGTCTTTCAAAAGAAATGAAGGAAAAATAGACAAAAATATAGATTGCTCAAACTAAGAGTAGATGAAATAGAGATCTTAAAGAACTAATCTCAGAAAAAGATACTGAATTTCCAAAAGGAATTAATAAAGAAAAATAAAAATCTGGTCCAGGTAAATTTAGGGAGCAACTAATTTTAAAGAACAATTAATACCTAAACTATTATTAATTAATTTTTAAAATAAAATATTGACAAAGAAATTATAATTTGTCCAACAAAATTTATTATGATCAAGTTAGTTTTAGGTCAGGCATACATGACAGTTCAACACTAGAAAAAAAATTAACACAAGTATTTAAAAACAAAACTATCTAGAACTATATATAGTTATCTCAGTAGATACATTACAAAATCTATGAAAGTACAGCACTCATTTATGCTAAAATCTTTAGGGCACAAAGGAACTTTTAAAAAATATGATTTAAAAAAAGTTATCTAAAACCAAAAGCTAACATTATGTGGAAAATGGAAATACTGAACAACTTTCCAATAATTGTAAGAGCAAAACAAAGATTCCCTCTTTTCTACTGCTATTTAAAATAGTTTTAGAAAATATCAATGACAAGAGAAAAAAGTTAAGGCAAAAAAGAATTAAAACCGTCTCTATTTGTGATATTAGAATGAATTATTTAGAAAATCCCAGAGGATTTGCAAATAAATTAATTGTGACAATAGTTTCGGTAAAATAGTAGGATACAACAAAATGAACCTATAAAATCAGTGACAGTTTGATGAAACAATAACAAAACCTAAGAGGAAATAATAAGAGAAGCTTCATTCAAAACAAATGTCTAAAATATCTGAGAGTCAATCTACCAAAGCATATTCAAGCAATCGACATACAATTACAACACGTTTTCTAAAGAAATTAAGATATTAATGAGTGGAGGGATATTTAATTATACAGTGCTCATCACTGATTGAAGTGAAGAGTAAAGATTTGTTTCCTGGGAAAAAGCACGAAATCAGAGATCAAACTGTAGTTTTCCTGACTGCAGCACTGGACAAATATTCCTCACCAGAATATCTTGGACCTTAATAAGGGATGGTAGCATATAGTTAAGTAATAGTAATGACAGCTAGCATTTATATAGCGCTTTAAAATTAGCTATGTACTTTACAAATATCTCCTTTGATCTTCACAAGACCTTTGGCTATTAGATGCTATTATTATTCTAGTTTTATAGATGAGGAAACTAAGATTAGCTGACTTGCCCAGGTTAGGTGACATAGCTAGAGTTTGATGATGAGACTGAATTCAGGAATTTCTGAATCTAAGTCTATCAACCACAGCACCTCTATAGATATTTTGAGGAAATTAAGCCAATTATCAACTAATGATAGCAAATTTAGAGATTTCTGAAAGAACAGGAACTGGAAAGATACATCCTACATTTTCTGTTAATTTACTATCATCAGGTTCAGGTCAGGAAGTAAATGCAGGCCTTTCAAGATGACACCCTTAAAAAGACCATTATACAATTTCATTTTCAAATCTTTCTTGTTCAGACCCTTTGTTAACAAGTGAAAAAAAAGCAAGATTTAAATACCAATTTATAATATTAGAAGGATTTATTCCTTATTCATCTTTGTGTACCCCAAATACCTGTCAAAGTACACATAATATAATACAGAATCAAAAGGTGCAATAATTGTTGAATTGAATCAAATTGAAAAGGTAACACTCAAGATGGTTTGCTAACACATCATCATCATCATCTCCTCATTTTCGGGAAGCAAAATCAAGGAAAATCCACAAAATCAACCATTCTTAGGATACGAAAAAGTGCTAGGCATGGTAGCCCAATCCTATAATTCCAAGTATCAAAGACGCTGAAGTTGGCAGATCTCTTGAGCATAAGAATGTTGAGCTAAACTGTTAAAGCTAAACTTCTCAGGTTTTCTCTCCACTAAGATAATAATATGGTGAAGGAAAGTAGGATCAGAGGAAGAGAGCTGAAGTATTTAGGAGAAAAAAAAGAAGGGGGAAGGGGATCAAGAAAGAGAAAGACAGAGAAAAACAGAGACAGACAGACAGGGAGAAGAGAGGAGGGGAAAGAAGAAGGAAGGAAGGAAGGAAGGAAGGAAGGAAGGAAGGAAGGAAGGAAGGAAGGAAGGAAGGAAGGAAGGAAGGAAGGAAGGAAGGAAGGAAGGAAGGAAGGAAGGAAGGAGAGAGTATCATGAGGCTAGAATGCTTTATTTTCCTTATATCAATTAATTAGCTAATTATTTCAGAAAGGATTTATTGAGCAACCTATACCTAATTTTTTTCTTATTTCTGTGTGTATGTGTCTCCCTCTCCCTCTCTCTCTTTCTCCTTCTCCCCCTTGTCTTTCTATGCTTTGTCTCTCCTTAAAACTCTGTTTTGCTTCTTACCACTGCCTTTTTACAGCTCTCTCTCCTTCCCAACCCCCTCTATCATATCCCCTTCTTCTCTAACTTCCCTGTAGGATAGGATAGACTTCTGTAATCAATGGAGTTCTAAGTTATATTCTCTTTAAGCCAATTTCAATGAAACTAAATTTCAATCATTGTCTCCCTCCTACTCCATATTACCTTCCATTATAAAATTTATTCCTTTTGCTCCTTTTTTATGTGAGAGAATTTTGCCCATTTCCCCCTTCCCTTCTCCTTCTCCTTGTGCATTCTTCTTTCTCTCCAGTTTACTTTATTTTTTATGAAAACATCCCACCAAGTCAATTCATACATGTGACCTCGGTCTATGTATACTCCATCTAGCTGTCCTAATAAAGTTATTGAAAATTATATATGTATATATGCATATCTATACATATATTTGTATGTATAATCTTGTAAGAATGTAAACAATTTAACCATATCAGGTCCCTTATGATTTCTCTTTCCTGCTTCTATATGAGTGACCATAACCATTCTTCTCCACCAGGAACCAGGAACAGTTACCCTGTCCTCTGGTCACAAGCACTAGTGCTTCTCTTTGCCCTGCAACTATGATACAGAACTATATATTGACAATGTAACAGGGTCCTGAACCCAGTGCCAACAAAGGATCCCAGTAATCTGTTTCTGACCAGTTGCCTGATTCTCTTCCTTGCCATCTATGTGGGCTGAGAGCTCCTAAATCTGCTGCAAGACTATTGCCTGCTCTGTTTTCCAACCCAGCCACCAACCTCGGGTGGCAGACCTTTCCTGCTGATCTTTTCAGTTGTCTTGGGCTGGAAAATTGTTACACGCAATCTGTTGTTGGATTTCTTTTTCAGAATTAGACTTAAGGCATTATTTTTAAAGTTGCTTAGAGTGGAATTTGGGAGAGAGTTCAGGTGACTTTCTTGGTTCCACCTCCAAAATTCTGTTTCAACTGTTCCATTGTTCATTCCATTTGCATTATTGACTTCATTGTGAATAGTTTTCCTGATTCTACTTACTTGACTATGCATCAATTTATATGTCTCTTCCATGCTTCTAAGTATTTATCACATTAAATAATTAGATCAAATATCCATTTTTAGTTAACTATGATAAGTAATATAAGATGTTGGTCTAGATTTAATTATGTTAAACTATTTTCTGACTTATGTCAGAAATTTTTGTTCATTATGTTGCTCTTTCCTAAGAAATTTGTGTCTGGGAAGTTACCAAACACTAGTTTTTTTATGTATGTGTTAAAATCATTTTTGATTCTTCCTAACCTAAGAAATAAAGCAATATAAACTGGAAACTATTCAGAGCATAGAAATGTGAAAGAAGAGAATATTTTTCATGTTTGTTTTACTTATTCATCCAATCTCCAAATATTTTATGGTTATAAAGTCATACTAGATATCAATTTTGTATATAACCATCAAATTACAGGTCAGCTTCTGTATAAAAGTTAGAATGAAGAAATGAAATTGTAGCAAATGGGAAATTTTATTAGGATGTCAATCATTTTGTACTCTATGATATATTTTTATGATATACTTTGGATATCTGGAATTGCTTAAATAAATATTATGCTCTAGTCAATCAAATTTTCTGTTTAACATAAAGTTGTCATAAATAATGTAAGAATTACCAATTTTAGAGAACTAAAATATAATAAAATGAATAAACAGAACACAATTTAAATAGCAGGAAATTTTAACCTTTGGTTATTCAACAGGCAATTATCCTTAGAGCATAGAGCACATTTTTATATGAAGTTTTTATACTTCAAATTCCATTTCTTATGTTTATGGTTTGTATGACCTTGGACAAGTTATGTAACCTTCTTGAGACTCAACTTCCTTATCTGTAAAATGAAGGTGTTAGATTAAATAATTAGTACTTTCCAGCTCTAAAACAGTGATCCTATCCTCTCAGTCTGTTTCATGAGTCTGCTTTCCTAATTTTTAACCAATAGCAAATAAAATAATACTTTGACTGTGTGTGTGTATATGTGTGTTTGTGTGTGTGTCTGTGTGTGTGTGTGTGTGTTAGTTTGATATTTGGTTGTAGTATTTCATATAGTTTGAAATTTGATTGTATTATTTCTCCTTTAATCCAATTTTTTTCATTATTTCCCTTGACATTCTAGATCTTTTGCTCTTTCAAATTAATTTTGTTATTGCTTTGTCTAGTTCTGTAAAGTATATTCCCTGTAGCTTGGTATAGCACTAAATTTATACATTAATTTTGGTGGTATTATTTTTATTATATTGGCACAGCAAGCTAAGAGCACTAAATATTCCTCCAGCTACTTCTGTTATTTTAAAAATTATATCTTAAGGAGCATTTTTAGCTGTATAGATATAGTTCTTGAGCACATTTTGCTATATTAACTCTCAAATATTTGGGGCATTTTGTAATTATTTTGAATAAGAATCCCCTTTCTATCATTTCTTCCTTGGTTTTCTTCTTACTATACATAGAAATGCTGCTGGGTTGTATGTACTTATTTTGCAACCTGCTACTTTACTGAAGTTATTGTTTTTATTTTTAATTTTTTTGTTAATTTCCTAGAGCTTTTTAAAGTGAACCATCTTGTCATCAATTAAAAAGAGATAGTTTTGCTGCTTCTTTGCCTACCTTTATGCTTTTCTCCTTTTTTGTTATTCTATCTTGTCTAGAATAATTTCAATTAATGGTGGAGAAAAGGAGGTTTTTTTTCCTATCTACTCTTGTTTTCATTGGAAATACTTTATACAAAATGAGAAAACACTAAAAGCTTTCCCAATAAATGTAAAAGTAAATCTGGGAAGATTTATATGATCTGATGCAAAGTGAAATGAGCAGAAACAGAACATTGTACATAGAAATAGCAATATTGTGACTCTATCACTAGCTACTCTGATCAGTACAATTATCCATAACATTTCCAAAGGACTCATGATGAAACATTCAACTCCAGAGAAAGAACCGATGAATTCTGAATGCAGATTGAAGTATATTTTTTTTATTTGATTTTTCTGGGTTTTTCTTTTTTTCTTGGCAATATGGAAAACATATGGAAATAAGTTCTGCATAACATGTATAATAGATATTTTATTATTTTCTTTTTCAATAGATGAGGGAGGGACTAGATGGGGAAAAAATTGGAATTGAAAAAAATTTTTATTTAGAAAATTCAACTGTAAATCTAGTTGTAACAGAGTTGGGTTTTTATGTTCCCCTTCTAGTAGTTCCAAGAGTTAGTTTAATTTTATTTTCTCATATATTTTTGATTTTGTTATTTTATATTTTTCTAAAAAATACTTTCTTTTAAAGTCTGTTTTGTTGGATATAGTTATAGATTAGATTCTGATAATTCTTTTTTTCCTCTTTTTTGATTTCAATTTATTTTTATTTTTCTGGCCTTTTTAATCAAATTGGTTAAAGATCTATGAATTTTTTTTGGTCTTTTCAAAGAACCCAAGAAGTATCAATTTTAGCTTATAACATCTTTCATATATGATACCTTCTCTTATTTGTCAGTGACACCACCTTGATGCTGTCCCTCATCACCTTATACCCAGACTATTTCCATTGCCTGCTAGTCAGTCTCTCTGCCAATCCATCCTCCATTCATCTATCAAAAAATTTCAAGTCTAACCATGTTTTGTGTTGCAGATTAGTTTATTTTGATTTTAGGAATATCCTATTCCATTCCTTTCTGCAATTTATTTTCACCAAAAAATAATCTTGTGGTATTCAAAACTCTCTTTCTTTTAAAGATCTAGAAAGATCTTAAAGTTATTAAATTTAACCATTATATGTCTTGGAATTTGAGAAACAGGTTGGTTTATTTTCTAGGGGTGATTATTTTTTTCTCTGAATTGGTATTTTGTTACCTGCATTCAGAAGTTCTGGGCTGGCTATTTGGATAATTTCCTGAATTATGGAGTTCTGATTGTTTTTTATTTATTTTCACTTTTCTTTCTATCTCCAGGGTCCAGCACAGTGAATGGCATTATAGCATATACTTAATAAATACCTGTTGGTTTAAATTGCAATTACCTTTATTTTCTGTATCCTATCTTCAAAATCAGTCCACTTTGACATATGTGTGTGTTCTTTTTTAATATTGTTGACTTTTACTTCTTTTCTGCCTGATTTTCCAAATGTGTTCATCTCTTTTTTAAATATTTAGAGATATTTTCTATTATGCATGTTTTTCCCATTTTGCTAATTGAGTTTTTATATTTCATATTAAGAGCTCTAAGTTTTGACATGTTTTTCACAATTTCTTTTTTTATAGACTATTTCTATTTGAGTGAGTCTAGATTTCTTGTTGTTTTATACTTAGTTGATGCCATAGAACTTGGTATTTAAACAGATATTAGTTCATTTTCTTTTTCATTTGTCTGTTTTCATTCAGCAAGGATTTATTAAATGCTTACTATGTGTCAGGTTGTATCCTAGCTGTTGGGGAACACAAAAATTGATCAGTGCCTGCACTCAACTTCTGCTCCTGATTAGTTCATACAAGTATTCCCACAATTTTCTGAATTTTTCAGTCATTTCTTACTGCAGCATAACATTTTATTATATTCTTAAGTCATAGTTTGTTTATTAATTTCCTAATTGAAAGGAACCTATTTTGTCTTCAGTTTCTTGCTACTATAGAGATCACTATTGCTTTATTTACATATATTGTATCTAGCTATTTTGGGTGTTTGTCATTATTTGCCACATTTTTTGTGTGATATGAAATCTCTTCTAAGTGGTATTTCTCTTACTATTATCATTTTGGATCATGCTTTCTTATCACTGTTGATGGTTTGGAATTCTTTTGAAAACTGTTTCTTCATATACTTGTTTCAAATCTTTCTTTTATTTTGAACTTGACATACAATTATTCACTTTTTTGTGTTATAGTTGTTTAGGGAGTTTTGCAAATAATCTGAGGACATATTACTCATCTGTCTTTCTGGTTTTAGGATTCTCCTTCTTGATTTAACTTGTACTTTGGACTTTTATTGAGAGATTTTCCTCTTGCCATCTTTGGCATTTTACTCTTTTAAAATATTATTTCATTACTTTATGACTTCTTCCTTTGCTGTGGTTTAAAGCTGCCTCATCCTCCAAGTATATATATGTGCATGTATGCATACAATTTTCTGGCCTTATTCCCTGCCATGACTCTCAGAAGCTAGGCCTGGCCCCAAATGAATTTTGGTCCTTTTTCTTGAAGGCCCAACATTGTTGGTCCCTTGTGTCAACTCCTCCCTTGGATTTCTTCCTTTCTTTCCCATGCCTAGGTTGATAATTACTTATGCCTTTTTATAAATTAGAAGAAAGGCAAAGAGAGCATTTCTGACAAAGCCTTAACTTGAGTTTTCTTACTTAGGTTCAAGGCCTAATCAAAGGGCAGCAAACTTTCAGCAACTGTATTTTCATCCTCACATAAAAAGGCAGAAATGGTGTCTTGCTTGATATGGGTAGGCAAGGGATAAGGTGTACTGGGAAAGCATGGAGGCTGATATAGATGGTGCTGAATGAATATTTTAAGAATTAGTTTTGCAGCATTAAAAATGTTACCCTTTTGGTCTTTCCCTTTTTTTTTGTCCTGTAGATTCAGCAATAATTACTTTATTTCTTATGGAGAAATCCTTTTTTAATTTTTGCTTTGAAAGCTGGTGATTTAAAGAGGTTAGGAAAAAGGAACTAATTCATCATCTGGTTGTACAGCAGCTATGCTTCTCATAATGCAACCCAAGATTTCACTAACTATTTTGGCTGCTGCTGACACAATGTTAACTCATATGGAACAAGCACTCCACCAAAACTACTAAGAACTAGAGCAGTCATAGGAAAATTTCATGGACAAGATAATACATGAGGATGTTTCTCTGGATGGGAAAAAATTAGGATCTCAATAGGCAAAGAATTGAGGGAAAGATATTCTTGGTGAGGAAAACATCCCATAGAAATGGGACTTGATTTAAGAATAATCCATCAACAATCATTTATTGTGTCCACTATATTCCTTGCCACTACGCTAAATACTGAAGTTATAAAGATTAAAAATGAAACCCTCCCCAAAGTCAAGGAGACTGGTTGTTGTGGTTGTGGTTGTTGTTGTTGGGCCTTCTTTTCTTTCCTTTTCTTTTTTAAATTTTACATGCAAAGGTAGTTTTCAACATTCACCCTTGCAAAACTTTGTGTTCCAAATTTTTCTCCCTCTCTTCCTCCCCTCCCCCTTCCCCAGACAGCAAGTAATCCACTATATGTTAAATATGTGCAGTTCTTCTATACATATTTCCACAATCATGCTTCACAAGAAAAATCAGATCAAAAAGAGGAAAAAAGTGAGAAAAAAAAACAAAATGCAAGCAAACAGCAACAAAAAATGCTATGTTGTGATCCACATTCAGTTTCCATAGTCCTCTCTTTGGGTGTAGATGCTCTCTTCATCACAAGATCATTGGAACTGGCTTGAATTATCTCATTGTTGAAGATGGAAACATCCATCAGAATTGATCATCATATAGTCTCGTTGTTGCCATGTATAATGATTTTCTTGTTCCTCTCATTTCACTGAGCATCAATTCCTGTAAGTCTCTCCAAGCCTCTCTGCTGGTCATTTCTTATAGAACAATAATATTCCATAACTTTCATATACCATAACTTATTCAGCCATTCCCCAATTGATGGCCATCCATTCTGCTTTCAGCTCCTTGCCACTACAAAAAGGTTATCACAAACATTTTTACACATACGCGTCCTTTTCCTTTTTTAATAATCTCTTTGGGATACAGACTCAGTAGACTCACTGCTGAGTCAAAGGGTATGCACAGTTCCTTTGGGCATAGTTCCAAATTGCACTTCAAAATGGTTGAATACGGTTTACAACTCCACCAACAATGGATTAGTGTCCCAGTTTTCCCACATCCCCTCCAACATTTATCATTATCTTTTCCTGTCATCTTAACTAATCTGAAAGGTGTGAAGTGGTACCTCAGTTGTCTTAATTTAAATTTCTCTAATCAATAGTGTTTTAGAGCATTTTTATATAAATAAAAATGGCTTTAATTTCTTCATCTGAAAATTGTTCTTTGTGTCAGTCCTTTTAAAAGAGAATTAGTGACATCATGAGATAATGTCTTGACTTAGAGTACATTGAAAGGTATGAATTGAGACTAGTGGAAAATTAATTTGAATAGGAAGAATAGAAAACAAATTATGGAAAACATTGAAAACCAGACTTGTGGCAGAACTCTAGGGCCAGCTGAACATTTTAGAACAGTATAAAACAATATCTTGATTGCAATACTTAAAAATTAGTCTTGTATTGTTATACAGAATATATTGTTGTCCAGTTGTTCTACTCATATTAAATTCTTGGTGATTCCATTTGGAATTATTTTGGCAAAGAGGAATGATTTCCCCTTTCCTCCTTCAACTCATTTTATAGATGAGGAACTGAGACAAACAGGGTGAATGACTTGCCAAGGTTCATGCAGCTACTGAAAATCTGAGGCTTGATTTGTACTCAGATCTTCCTGACTCCAGGTCTGATACTCTATTCATTGTGTCACTTAAGTTGCCAAAATACAGACTATATTGGTTAGAAAAGTCCAAGAAGGAGTCTATTGTAGCATTGTAAGTAAGAGAAGATAGGTATCTGGAATAGGAAATAGAGGAGGAATACACATGTGACATAATTCTTATTTATTTATTTGGATTTTTTAAAAGTATTTTATTTTTCCAATTACATGAAAAAATTTTTTATATTTTTTATTTTCAGTTTCAAATTCTTTTAAAATAATATTTTCTTTTTCCAAATACATATAAATAGTTTTCAACTATCACCTTTGAAAAACCTTGTGCTCTAATTTTTTTTCTCTCCCAACCCCTCCTCCCTCTTCAAGACAGCAAGCAATCCAAAATAGGTTAAATGCGCAATTCTTCTAAATATATTTCCATATTTATGTGGAACAATTTTTTAAAAATTAAAAGATTGACACGATTTAATCATTAATCAGGTGATTCATAAAGGCAGGAATAATATTTGCCAGAGGAAGGGAAGTTTAGAGGAGGAAGTAAAGAGGGGAATGTCAATTTCATTTGCGATTTATAGTTTGAAATGATGGCAGGTTATATGTGTGATAGGTAATACAGTATAGGGGATAGAATATTGATTCTAGTGTTAGAGGATCTGGGTTTCAACTCCATTTCCAGCATTATCTTTGTTACTTTGGGCACATCATTTACTTCCCTGAGGCTCAGTTCCCTCATTCATAAAATGAAGATTTTGAATTGGGTAGCCTTTGAAATCCTTTGCAGATATAAATCTATGACACCATGGACCAGTGGAAATTTCTATAAGTAGGTAGTTGAAAATATAAGAATTTTACCTGGATGAGAAAACAGAATTGAAGGTACCAGCCTTAGGAGACATAAGCTATAAATGACAATGGGAAACCAATGGAGCCATGACAATGAATGAGCTCTCTCTGGGAAAGAAGGAACAGATTTCTAAAGCACAAACTTGCACAAGGATATGAAGAAAGGAGGAAGAAGAGTCAGTAAAAGAATCTTAGATTAAACTTGTACTGAAGTTTTTCAGAGTGAAGCAGATTTGATGATAAGGGATCCACAAAAGTTAAAAATTTTGATTCAGAAAATTGAAAAAGCAGATATAGAGAGGTGAATGGAAAACACTCTAGTTTATTCTAATCCCTAGGTCTATCTGAGTGAAATTTGTCAAGTTTAATAAGTAAACCCACTAGAGAATATTGTTAATCCTTTCATTAATATATTTATATAATTAAGCCAAATATAATGCATTATGTAACTAAGCTTTTAATAACTTAAACATGGATTAAAACTTTGGGAATACCCTATAGAATATAATTTATTTTCTGAATGTTTATTATGAGAAGCACTGTGGTGTAGTACATAGAGATCTGTCTTTGGAGACAGAAAGACCCAGATTTAAATCCACCCCCTGATGCATGTTGATTGTATAACCCTAAGTTTAAAAAAAAAAAAAGTAAGAAATGAAAAAGGCCACAGACTCCCAATGCATTCAGTGCCATCTCCATTTATCCTGATCTATATCTGGCTACTGGACCCAGATGGCTCTGGAGGGGAAAGTGAGGCAGGTGACTTTGTCCAGTTCTCTCTCACTTCAATCTAACTCACTTGTATGTCATGGCGTCACCTTCCCAATGTCATGGTCTTTTTCAAGAAGGAAGAACAAAAAGGACAGCTAGATGGCAAAGTAGATAAAGCATTGACACATATGATTGATCCATAGTTCTCTCTAGATTGGATGCCACTTTCTATGTGTATTGGGATTGCCTTGAATCACCTCTAATTTTTAGTCTCACCAAGCCTCACCACCTGTTTGTGTGGCAGTGTGATTGGTGTGATTGATACTTTTAGGCCTTGATGAATTGTATTACAATGAGACAGACTATGCCAAATTATTCTATTGCCTTATATGAGAAGAGGTAATTCTTTCCTTCCTTCTTTCCTCCTTTCCTTCCTTCCTTCCTTCCTTCCTTCCTTCCTTCCTTCCTTCCTTCCTTCCTTCCTTCCTTCCTTCCTTCCTTCCTTCCTTCCTTCCTTCCTTCCTTCCTTCCTTCCTTTCTTCCTTCCTTCCTTCCTTCTTTCCTTCCTTACTTTCTTCTTTCTGATTTGATCAGAAACCCAAAGGGTCTTCCTTTCCCAAATTGATTGCTTTTTGACTAGGTAAAAAAGGCTATTCTTTGTTTAATTTCTTTCTTACCACTGAATGGGCAGCCTCAGACAAACTGGACCTTAACTTGAAAAGGCCAAATTTTCCACTACATCCAGAACCATCTCCAGTCATCCTCATCTATATCTTGCCCAAAGACCCAAATGACTCTGGAAGAAAAAAATGAGGTTGGTGACTTTGCACAGCCCTCTCTTGCCTTAAATCCAACTCACTTGCATGTCATGGCACCATCTCTCTGATAGCGTGGTCCTCTTTAAGAAAGAAGGATATAGACAACAACAACCAGAATCAAGGTTGGTCCTTGAATTGATCACAGTTCTTACAGATGTCAGTTATTTGTTTTTAATGTTCTTGTTATTGGCTAAGTTGATTTCCTGTTTTTGATTATTTCATTTTTCATTAATCTATAAAAATCTTCCAAATTAATTTTTATAATATTGATGTAATTATATGAATTTTGTCCAAGTTATGTTTATTTTACTCTATATTAGTCTTTCCTATTTCTTTGAAATCATATATTTCCTCATTTTTACAACACAGTACTATTCTATCACATTCATGTACCATGACTTGTTCAGTCCATCCCTCAATTGCTGAACATCTTTTTCCCCCAAACGGATTTTGTTTTGGCTTGATTTTTGCCACCACAATAAGAACTGCTAAAATTATTTTGTACCTATAATATCTTTTCCTATTTCTTTGATTTTTTTTTATGGGATTGCAGGAGCTATAAATCTAGCAGTGTTATGGTTGTGTCAAGGATCATGAACACTTTGATAACTTTTTGTATATAATTCCAAATTGCTTTCCAGAATGATTGTAGTTATTCACAGGTCCACCTACAGTACATCAATGTTCCTGTTTTCCCACAACCCCTCCCCTCCTCCCCCCTCCCCCCCCTCTCTGTCTCTCTCTCTCTCTCATCATCTTTGTCACTCTAATGGAATATGAGGTAGGAGTTTAGAATTGTCTTAATCTGTATTCTATAGTTAATAGTTTGGAGCATTTTGATATTGCTTTAGTTAGCATGTTTTTCCCCTAGAAAACTGCTGAATTATGTTTCTTCTAGATCTTAGAAATAAGTCCCTTTTCAAAGCAATTTGTTGCAACAATTTTCTCAGCTAATTATTTTTCTTTTAATCTTAGCTTTATTGAATTTGTTTGAGATATTTAAAAAATATAGAATCAAAGTTATCCATTTTTGACATTTTTCTAATTTGTTTATGATATGGGTTTTAAAAAAATTTTTAGATCAGGTATCCATTTGGAGTTTATCTTAATATAATAAGGTATGAAATACTGGTCTAAATCTAATTTCTTCCATATTCCTATCTAATTTTCTCATCAGTTTTCATCAAATCATCAGTAGCTATAGTAGATAAATTTGCTTCCATACGTTATACACCTAATCTGTACCACTGATTAATCTCTTTATTTTTTAAAAAACTAATATCTTTTTTTCCCTTATAATAATTGCTTTTTGTGTACAATTCAGTCTTTTTTGTTTCTACTTCTTTTCATTATTTCCCATGACATTCCTGCCTTTTTCTTCCTCCATGTGGATTTAGTTATTATTTTTCTAATTCTGTAATCTTTTAGGACTTTAATTGGATCCTACTGTCAACATGAAATCTGGGGGCAGTCAGGTGGTGCAGTGGATAGAGCACCAGTCCTGAAGTCAGGAAGACCTGAGTTCAAATCTGTTCTAAGACAATTAGCACCTCCTAGCTGTGTAATATTGGGCAAGCCACTTAACCCCAATTGCCTCAACAAAAAAAAAAAAAAAAAAAAAAAAGGAAGGAAGGAAGGAAGGAAGGAAGGAAGGAAGGAAGGAAGGAAGAAAGAAAGGAAGAAATCTGCTTCTATGTATCCATTTATTGCTCCTAACTCTTCTCTAGGACCAAGTTTTAGAAAATCTAATCTTTCTTACCTTTCAAATATTTTCAGACAGAGACAACATAAAGGAAAGGGTTTGAATCCTTGCTCAGAATTGATTTTTCCTTATTACTATAGGAATACTGTTTTCCTGATGATTGCTTGCATTTACATAGCACGTTATGGATACAAAGTATTTTCTCTCTACTTATCTCCATTTGACATGGAAATAACAATGGCATCTCCATTTCAAAGATGGAAACAGAGTTTCAGAGATATTTGCTCAAATCCACACAGCTAGTAAATAGCTAAATTGCAATTTAAACCCTTCTGCTGATTCTTACTTTTGTGTTTTTTCAACAACTCTTCACTGCAACCTAGAAACAGTCCCTATCATAAAAGTGAGATTTTACAGTAAATGCTTTTATATATCATAGCTGGGAAATGGGACATCTGAGCTAATTAAATCTGATTAATGGAGAGAAAGCATGGAGAAGGATAATGTGGACTGAAATAGGATCATAATGAAAAACACAACACTAAAAACAAACTGAAAGTGACTTAATCTTTTTTTAAATATTCAGAAGGCAATCAGGTTCAGGGTTTGAGTCTCACTTTTAATGTTTATTACCTGTGTGACCTTGAATTATATTCACTTAACTTCCCTGAACCTTAGTTTACCCTTCTGTATAATGAGGTGGTTAGACAAGGTAGTCCTAAATCTAAAATCCTGCAGGTATTCAAGATTATCATTCTTAACAGTCATGAATTATATCTGTGTTGGTAACAGGAACTGGATAGCCCATAGTCAGGGGCCTGACTGAATTCAGTTTTAAGACTAAATGTTAAATATTCAGGGTGAGCATTCATACCTCAAAAGCTACAAAGGTTCTCAATAAGGGCTTGATTTATTATTTTAATTTATTATTGTTTTACTGATTGGTTAGATATAAGTGTTACTGATGGAGATTAAGCTTAAAAGTATCTATGCCTGCATTTTCCTTTTATGAGAATCCTATTGTTAAATATTTATTAGTATTCCCTGCTTATTACAAATGTAACTTTAAGCCAAAAGCTCAGTAATATGGAGAGTAATATGTTGCACCTGGATAAGAGGCAAGGACAAGTTGGTGAGGGTAGAAGAACTTCACTCTTTTTCGATTTCAGGGCTGCTTTCAGTTCTTTGAGTTGCTTCAAGCCCTGAATTAGACATTTCTGCTTTTCAGCTTTGAGAGGAAAAATGGAAAATGCCAACTCCACTTCAAGTTGCTGAAGAAAAGAATCTCAGAAGAAGCTATCATGAGAGGAGCTGGCAGTCTCTGTCATACCCCTATCCCCAGCTTGTTACTCTAGAGACTTTGAGGATCTTTGTCAAGCTGAGTTGTCTCCCTCCCAATGGAAAAACACTTTCACTCTATATTGTTTGGCTATCTTCTTCCATATATACCTTCTCTGCTTTCTCTTTTGCTACCAATTTAGATAGATGGGGCTCCTTTGATAATTTCTATGTATATTCAAAATTGATATTTGGAGGAAAAGAGATAAAGCCTTGGATATAAAGACCATGGTCTTGTTTTCCCTCAATTATGAAATAGTAACCAGAAGTTAGACAGACTATAGGTTTTTTTTTCCACAACTTGACTTTTATGGAAATGTTTTGCATAACTTCCCAAGTGCTTACTTAATTGTGATGGGGATAAGGAAGAGAACTTAGAACTCAAAAATTTTAAAAACAAATGTAAAATTTTTTTTATTTTTGAATGTAACTGGGAGGTCAGAGAGAAATAAAAGAAAAAAGAAAAAAAAGAAATTAGATAGAACTTAAAACTATAAAAGTCAACAAATTTATATTCTATCTCCCTTTGAGTCACACAATGATAGCTCCATGTTATTATATATAGGGGACAGTCCTGGGCAACCCATGGAGCCTTGCTATGAGAATTTGCTATATTTCCTTTTCACCAGAATGACTTTGTCTTTCATTGTGGTGAACAACATTCCACCCACCATTCATAATTCAGGATTATATCTACATTAAGCTATATTACTGATTGGATTAAATTTTTAAGCAAACTCTTTGTTTTGGCATCTTGTATAGAAATAACCTATCTATAAACTTCCAAGGGACAGACTGAAAATATTTCCCCAAAATTTCATCTTTGGATTAACTGGGTCATTTTCTCTGTTAACTTAGCTTGGTGTGTGTTTACTCTGCCCCCCTGCCCTCAACACATTTATTTTTCCTTCCTGAACAACCAAATCATAAATCACTTTGTCTAATATCTTCATTTTTTTAGATAAGAAAACTGGCTATCTCCAGTCATCTTTATGTTTATCTTGCTACTGGATCCAGATGGCTCTGAAGGGGAAAATGAGGCAGATGACCCTGCACAAACTTCCCTCACTTAAATCCAATTCACTTGTATGTCATGGCATCTCTTCCCTGAAATCATGGTCCTCTTCAAAGGACAAACAATAACAGCAACAATAGCAGCATGATGATGAAGTTACTTCTAGAACCCAAACCTAGTGCTTATCTTGTTTAAGCAACTGCTTTAATTTTAGGCCTTCAGAATAATATTTATTCTTATTCTGCAACTTGGCACAATCCTATATTAAGGTGTCAGCACAGCGCTCTTTGGAATGAAGTACAGAAGGCACAATAGTGGAATCGGGCTAATTAAAGATGTGTATCATCAGTGAAAATGTCTCTTTGGAATCAAAAAATTAATTACAATATATCTGGCCCGGGTACCAGATGTTGAAAACAAACAACAAATATACATGCTACTTTGCTTTTTTAAAATTTCCTAATAAATTTTCCTTTATATGCATTTTCTTTTTCCATATAGGTGGGTATGGAAGAATGAATACTCATCAAAAATCCCAAAGGAACTGACCTGAATCAATATCTATAGATGTTCCCTTCATTTTGATGGAAATTAGGATGGTGAAGAAGAGAGGTAAATTGGGATTAGAAGATTTTTGCTTCCAATTCCAACAAAAATCATAGAAATCTTATGGACCAGAAATAGGTTCATCTATTGTTGACATCAAGACAAGGGATACCCTTATATTCAAAATCCATAACAACATCTAACCAATTTCTAGGGGTAAGTCAAATAATTTTAATGATGTAGGAAGGAACAAAAACACTATAAAGTTGAAGAGTCTTTAGAGAATTAAGTTCATTCTGGGAATGATGAAGCATGCCTATAAATCCTGCTACCAAGAAAGTAGAAGCTAGTGGATCTCTTAAGCTAAGGAGTTCTGAGTTTCAGAGGGCTAAGCCAATAGGGTGTCTAATGTTCTGAACTCCCAGAAGGAGAGAGGCTTCCTAAAGGCTCCCTAAAGAGAGGCAAACAGCCCATGCTGAAAACAAAGCACGTCAAAAGTTTACACTTACTGGGTGAGATAGAGAGGGCTAAACTTTTTTTTAAAGGAAGGAAGAAAAAAAGAAGGAAGAAAGGGAGGAAGGGAAGAAAGAAGGAAGGAAGGAAGAAGGAAGGAAGAAAGAAGGAAGGAAGAAGGAAGGAAGGAAGGAAGGAAGGAAGGAAGGAAGGAAGGAAGGAAGGAAGGAAGGAAGGAAGGAAGGAAGGAAGGAAGGAAGGAAGGAAGGAACCAAGGAAGGAAGGAAGGAAGGAAGGAAGAAAAGAAAGAAAGAAGGAAGGAGGGAAGAAAAGAAAGAAAGAAGGAAGGAGGGAAGGAAGGAAGATCAAGTGTGGAAGTCAGCAATAGATTTGAATTCATAAGACTCAGATTCAAATTCTACCTCTGCTATTGTGTGAATTTTGATTAGTAACTTCCCTACATTTAGCCATCACCTGTAAAATTAATAGCTTAGGATAGTTCATTCCTGTCTTCTTCCAAGTTTAAAACCTATGAATTCTATGAAGTTTTGCCTGTTGGCCCCAGTCATGTATGGTCTCAATCTTCTCTAAACCCTTATAGAAGATATTTCCTATAACTGTCATTTAATTGCAATCATTTGCAGTCTAACATGCTATCTTCATCTCCATGTTCATCTAGATATTGTTTCTCCAACTAGAGTAGAGAAGTGGTATGATATAGTGAAAAGTAACTCTGGCATCTGAAAATTGAACCTTACAGGCTACTTCTAATACTTCCTGTGTGACTTTTAGCATACCACTTAACCTCTTTGGACCTTAAAATTCTCATTCCTAAAGTGAAAGTGGCAGGGTACCTACATGACTTCAGTGGACAGAGTTCTGGACGTCTTCATAAAGTCAGATCCAGCCTCAGACACTAGTTATATGGCCCTGGGCAAATCACTTAACTCTGTTTACCTCTTCTGTAAAAATGAGCTGGAAAAGGAAATGGCAAACTACTCCAGTATGTTTGCCAAGAAAACTTCAAATTGGGTCATGAAGAATGGGACATGACTAAAAATGAACAGCAGCAGCAAAAACAAAATAAGGGTTGAACTGTATGACTTCTGAGTTCCTATGTAAATCTATACTCCTATGTGTAAAAGCTCTCTGAGAGCAGGAACTATGTCTTTTTTTTCTGTTTACTCTCCCAGCAGCTGCTGGAGATATTTGCACATAAAAAGATGCTCAATAAATATTTATTAAATAAATGATTAATTTGTATTAAAATAACTATATTAGCTGATTTTACTATTATTCTTTAAATGTATTTATTTATTTTTTATATATAATTTATTATTACATTAGCTGGTTTAACTATTTCTTTTCAGGGAACTGAACCATAGGAAGAGTTGTAAATGATTTTATGGCCTAAAATAACACTGCCCTTAGTTTCCATGTTCACTGGAAACCAAATGTTTGTTGGCCAAAGCAGTTTCCAAACGGAATTGGCCTCCTAGTTGTAGTTATTGTTTTGATATCAGTTGTATGCTTTTACTTTTTTGTTTTTGTTTCCTGTTTTTTTTTTTTTTTCCTCATGGTAGACAACTATTGAAAAGATTGAATTGTAATTGCTATTATCACATACAATGTCACCCTTTGACTTTAGTCTTCTGATTTGGTATTTGCTAGAATCAGATGCTTGTTAAGTGCCAAGACCTGCCACCAGAAGGCTCTCTTTCTCTAAGGATATGAGTAGGATTTAGCTTTGCCAATCAAGCTACACAACTCTTCTCTGGATGTGGGATAGAGTAAAGCTTCTGCTGTTGTTTGCCCATTCCTCAAAGTTCTAGAGCATCAGGAGCTACAATTCTTGATCCATAAAATCAAGCATGGGTACTCCAAATTCACTGCCATAAGGACACAAGGAAAGAAAACCTCCAATAATGGAGTTACTTCAATAATGAGGAAGCTTCCATGTACCGCTCCTTACATTCTCATCCCATAATCTGCTCAGCTTTTCAGTAGCTTTCTGAATAAAACCATAGCTTAAATCCCCTGAGACTTCTACATATGGTAATTAGGAGCAGTACCTTGGTAGAAGTGAGAATGTATTCAGCTCTTCCATGGAAAGAACATTAACTCTGAAGTCAGATGATACATGTTTAAATTTGATTCCTGACATTTGCTATTTGTGTAAGTTATGATTTTTGCCCCAAAAGATCACAGATTGTTTGACTACCATAAAACAATCCAACTATCATGTGAAACACAGGAAATCATCTTCAATTTCCAGTTTGAAATTGTAATTTAGAACTGGGAAGGAGTTATCTAGTCCACACCCATGACAAATAAGGAAACCAAGTCCCAGAAAGATTAAACAACCTGTGTAAAATAATGCAAGTAGTAAAGTAAGGAGGTAATGCAGGATTCAAACCTAAACCTTCTTCCAGATCCAGTGCTCTTTCCATCCATCTGCATAGTCCATAGTTATATTCTATCCTAGGTACCCTTCCTTAGTATCAAAACTTTTAGGACATGTTTAGTTTATCAAGTAAAATTGCAAAATAAATACATTTTCAGCCATGCATTAATTTAGTTTTTCAAGATCTGCTGGACCTAATGTGGAGTAAAAAGTAGTTGGGCACATTTTGTTTTCACTTCCTCCTGGTGCTTTGAGCCATCCCCCAATGACCATAGTGGCCAAATTGGAGAATATCCATTTGAGCAAAAGGAGATAGAATGGTAGAAACAAATAAAAATTTGGTGGAGAGTTTTATGAGTCCATGCAAAGTGGAAGCCACAAATGGTTGGAGTATTGGATTTGGTGACAGGAAAGCATGAGTTCAAATTCTACCTTGGCCATTTAACATCTGTGTGATCCTGAGCATGTCACTAAATCTCTCTGAGTCTGATTTTTCCTTAGCTACAAAAATGAGAGTTGGACTCAATAATCTCAAAAGTTCTTTCCAGCTCTAAGTGGAGGGAAGTGATCATCTTATAAGATCCATTACTCATCAATATCCTCTGCTCTTCTGATAGAAGGATGGAGCCTTAAACTTCTCCACATAAGGAGAAGGGATAGGATAGATATTTCCTTATTTACTACCTGGCTATACTCATCTTTGGATTTTTTGGGCTTCTTCACCATGGCTGAGACAGATAATTTCCTTCCTTTTTAGTTTTCTTTTGTCTGTTGTCTTCCCACATTGGATTATGAACTCCATGAGTGCAAGTTCTGCTTTTCTATTTCATATTCGTGTCTCCAAAACTTAGTACAGTGACCAGCACAGTAATTTAAGTAATTTAATAAATTTTTCTTTATTATTGACTATTGATTGAAAAGTGTGATGCCATGAATCTGGTATCATTCCTTAGTGTCACCACTATTTCTTGTCTCTAAGTTTTCTGGCTCTAACGAATCTGCCAAGGTACCCTGGAACTTTCCAAGGAGATACCAGAAAGGAAGAATGCATTTTATGGCATAAAACCTACAAATTCACACATCTTAATTTATAGAAACAATTTATCAGAGAAACCAATATATCCAACACCATTTAGGGATAGTCCTCTCACAGACTTCCTCACCCTCCTCAAGGCCTCAACCTTAAACATATTTCTTACAGACACTGATCAATGAAGAAAACAACTAGATAATCTATAGAGGGAGGAATGTATAGCCAGAGTTAGATTTATGGGAGAAAGAAAAATAACTCATCACTGCCGACAATGATAATAACCTAAACAACTTCTGGAAAACCAAGTAGTTCAAACAACATTAGACCTGTAAGGAATTATTTTTAATAGCTTCAACTCTCTTATTATTTGTGTTCCCCAAGCATTCTGAAGACAAATATGCTATCCCAGAAACCCAAATTTGAATATCCAATAGATTACAGTATGAGAGATTTGGAGCTAGAAGGAACCTTAGAGATCATTGAATTCAATCTCTTTTTGTATACGAGGAAATTGAGTCACAGAAAAGTTAAGTGATTTGTCTATAGTCATACAGGTGATGATCATGACAGTGATGGTTAACTTTAATATAATACTTTAAATATTAGCAACAATCCTGTGATAATTTAGTTCTATCCATTTCAGAGATGATGAAAATAAAGAAGAAAAAAGTTAAGTGACTATCACAGATTTGCACATCTAGCAAATATTTAACATAGGATTCAAACTTAGGTCTTCCAAACTCCAAGCCCTTTTCTCTACATTCACTAAATCAGTAAACTGCCTCCTAACCAATGTCTTTCAACAGACAACTTTCCATGAATTATAAACTTTGTAGAGATGCAGTGTGGCATAAAACCAGTCTCACAAAGAAATTAAAATCATGCAAATTAAGACAACTGAAATACTATATACCTCTCAGACTGGCTAAGATGACAAGAAAAGATAATGATAAATGTTGAAGGGGATATGGGAAAATGGGACACTAATTCACTTTTGGTGAAGTTGTGAACTGATGCAGCCATTCTGGAAATTAATTTGGAACTATGCGCAAAAGGGTATCAAACTGTGCATACATTTGATCCAGCAGTGTCTCTAAGGGTCTGTATTCCAAAGAGATCATAAAAGAGGAGAAAAGACCCACATGTGCAAAAATGTTTATAGCAGCCCTTTTTGTAGTAGCAAGGAAATTGAATGGATGTGTCTCAATTGGGAAATGGCTGAATAAGTTATGGTATATAAATATAATAGAATATTATTGTTCTATAAGAAATACCATGAACTTAAGCTTCTTCACTTTGTTGCCCTTCTCTGGATATTCTTTAACAATGATGTTGGATATAGAAAGGGCACATGTGAGTCAAACAGCCCAGAAAAATAGGCAAAACAAAGAAAACATAATGAATTTTTTAAAACCTACACAATAAAAAACCCAGATTTTAAAATGAGCAAAGCAAAGGATGATGATTAAATTTTAAAATATGATAGAGTCATTGACTTAAGTAAAAGACTAGGTTCAATAGATATATATAAAAAGAAACTACACAAAGTATCATCATAGATCTCTTCAAAGGAATCATATTCAAATAAATTAAGCAATTATTGATAATGGTAATAAAAATAAATTAAGCAATTATTGATAATGGTAATAAAAAGCACTAACAACAGCATAAAATCAAAATAAAATAAGAGTTTGATGGGAAAGAGACAACATGAACAAGTGTTGAAAGCCATGGGAAAGAAAAGAATAGAGACAAAATAAGCAAAATTGCCAATAATAGAATATATAATAGTAAAAAAAAAAAAAAAAAACTCCTAAGATGCAGCAAACAGAATTTAATACAGCAGAAAATAAAATTATTCATAAAGCAGCACAGGAGAAATAGAGGTTCAAAAACATCACACACATAATGCCTACACTTATGTTCAACACTAATAATATAACTATAAAGAAAATTCTATAAACTTCCAGAAGAACAAAAAGAAACAATAATTACAGTGGACTTTTTAAGGAAGTCAAAGGAAAATTGTAGAAATTAGGACACAGTATTTACAGAATTAAAATTAATGATGCTAAAATAAATATGAAAATTATTGGAGGGTTGAATTAGTTAAATCACTCAAGGTTTCAAAAGGGAGTTAAGAGGGAAAGGAGAGAAGAAAAAGAAGCAGAGTACTTCTAAAGTAAAGTTCCTATCTTTGACATTCATTAATATGACAGAGGAACTTCTTTAGAGTGGCATTTTACATTTGGATGACCATCATCATCATCATCATGAAGAAGGAGGAAGAGGAGAGTATGACAAGAATAATGACAAAAAAGAGGAGGAGAAAGAAAAGGAGGAAGGAGAGGAAATAGGAAATTCTTCAGGATGAAGACAATCACAACAATAGATGAAAATGGGCTAACCTACCCAATAAAATGCAAAATAGTAGCAAAATGTATAAAAGGCAGAAACTAATAATATATTTCTTATGGAACACACACTTAATCCAAAAATATCTAAATCGAATCAAAATGAAAAGATAGTCTAAAATTTAGCATATTATTGTTGTCATTCAAAATCAGTGACACTAATGAAAACTGACAAAATTGAATTCAAATCAGAAAGAAATAAACAAGGCCATTATATTGTGCTAAAAAGGTTCCATAAAATATGAATATTTCAATATTTTATATACATATATATATAAATGTATATATATATACATATATATATATATACATGCACCTAATCATTCAACACAAATATTCATGAAAAATTTTACAGCATTGAACAAAAAATAGATTTTTTAAAAAGTTGGTTAATACAAAGTAGATCTAATGATATATGGAATGAACTGAATGGGATAAGCAAAAACTAAATATTTTTTCTTTCATTTTTCTCAGACTGAACTTCTGCAAAAAAAAAATTATTGTATGATAGGCTAAAAAAGAAGACATATAAAAGAAAGGTTATAGACTCTTATGATTTTTTTTACTATAAATAGAGCTAATATAGATAATGGTGCAACTCATAAAGAATACAGGCCCCTGTGAAGACTATGACATTATTAAATAATATTCTATAAAATAAAAACTGGGTGAGTGAGAGAGAGATGCCAGAAAATGATTGTGTTGTAAAAGCAAAAGTTATCAAAATGTCTTATTTGAAGTCTTTTTTTTCACAGAATCAAAACAAAGACATTCAATAGCAATAACAAAATTCCCTCTCCTCCAATGATAATTCTTAATTGCACTGAGTCTCAGAACACTACAAAATCTCTTCAATAGAATTTTTTATTAAATGTAATTTTGATTGCATTATGGTCTGAAAAGGATGCATTTACTATTTCTGCCTTACTGCATTTGATTTTGAGGTTTTTATGCCCTAGTATATGATCAATTTTTGTATAGGTTCCATGAAATGTTGAGAAGAAAATATACTCCTTTCTGTCTCCATTTAGCTTTCGCCAAAGATCTATCATATATCAAACTTTTCTAGTATTCTATTTACCTCTTTGACTTCTTTCTTATTTATTTTGTGGTTTGATTTATCTAATTCTGAGAGTGCAAGGTTGAGATCTCCCACTATTATAGTTTTGCTATCTATTTCCTCTTGCAGCTCTCTTAATTTCTCTTTTAAGAATTTAGATGCTGCACCACTTGGTGCATATATGTTTAATATTGATACTGCTTCATTATTGATGCTGCCCTTTAGCAGGATATAATGCCCTTCCTTATCTCTTTTAATTAGATCAATTTTTGTTTTTGCTTGATCTGAGATGAGGATGGCTACTCCTGCTTTTTTGGTTTTGCCTGAAGCATAATAGATTCTGCTCCACCCTTTTACTTTTAGTTTGAATGTCTCACCCTGTTTCAGGTGTGTGTCCTGTAAACAACATATAGTTGTTTCTGACTTTTAATCCAGTCTGCTAACTGCTTCCTCTTTATGAGGCAGTTTGCCCCATTCACATTTATGGTTAGAAGGACTAATTCTATATTGCTTGCCATCCTATTAACCCCTGCTTATACTTTTCCCCTTTCCTTCCCTCTTACCCCCCTACCCAGTATTAAACTTGTGAACACCACGTGCTTTTCACAGCCCTCCCTTTTTAGGATCCCTCCCCCACCTTAAAGTTCCTCCCCTTATTTTACCCCTTTTCCTTGAAATTTCTGTATTCCCTTCCCCTTAGCTTACTCCTTCCCTTTCACTTTTCAATGAAGTGGAAGAAGTTTCACCATAACTCGAATATGTCTATTGATACACACTATGTTCATCTCCCTCCTTTCTTTCTCTCAGATATAATAGGTTACCTTTGCCTCTTCATGAGATGTAGTACCACCACTTTACACTTTTTTATGATATAATTTCCTTTCCACCTCTAGTTTCTAAGACAAATTGTACATATGTTCTTTACATATTTTTTTGGCAGAAGTATATTTCTCAAGATTTCTTTTTACCTTTTTAGAAATCTCTTGAGTTCTGTATTTGAAGATCAAACCTTTTATGTAGGTCTGGTTTTTTTCTTCAAAAATAGATGGAATTCATTTATTTTGTTAAATGTCCATCTTCTTCCCTGGAAAACGATGCTCATTCTTGCTGGGTGAGTTATTCTTGGCTGCATACCAAGTTCCTTAGCCTTTCGGAATATCATGTTCCAGGCCCTTCGTTCTTTTAATGTGGATGCTGCTAGATCCTGGGTTATTCTTATTGTGGATCCTCCATATCTGAATTGCTTTTTTCTAGCAGCTTCCAATATCTTTTCCTTTGTCTGATGGTTCTTGAACTTGGCCACTATATTTCTTGGCGTTTTGATTTTAGGGTCCCTTTCAGTAGGTGATCGATGAATTTTTTTCATTGTCTATTTTACCCTCTGTTTCCAGAACGTCTGGGCAGTTCTCTTTGATAATTTCCTCGAAAATGGTGTGCAAGCTCTTTTTTTCCTCACATTTTTCAGGGAGTCCGATTATTCTCAAGTTGTCTCTCCTGGATCTGTTTTCCAGGTCTGTTGTCTTTCTAATAAGGTACTTGACATTCTTTTCAATTGTTTCATTTCTCTGGTTTTGCTTGACTATCTCTTGGTTTCTCCTTGAGTCATTCATTTCTACTTGTTCCAGTCTAATTTTCAATGATGTATTTTCTTCACTCACTTTTTTTATATCTCTTTGTAATTGTCCAATTGAGTTTTTATCTCTATGGAATTTTTTTCCATTTTATCCATTTTATTTTTTAGAGAGCTGTTTTCTTTTTCCAGCTCACTAATCCTGTTTTCCTTGGAGTTGTTTACCTTTTCCAGCTCACTAATCTTGTTTCTCAATGATTTGATTTCTTTATCCACTCTGTCTTTAAATGCATGGGATGACTTCTCCAGGCTCTCTTGCCAAGCTTTCCTTTCCTTTTCCCATTTCTCTTCCAGCTCTCTTGTGAGAGCCTTTTTGATTTCCTCTAAGAGATTCTTTTGTATTGAGGAGCAGCTCATATCCCCCTTAGGGGATTCCTCTGGGGACAGTCTGTTTTTAGTCTCCTCAGTGTTTGAAGTCTGCTCTCTCTCCATACAAAAGCTGTCAATGGTTAGAGCCCTTTTGAATTTTTTTGTTCATTTTGTCAGAGTAGGAATCGAAGAAAACAAATTGACAAGAGAAACAATTGGTCTGTTTTGCGTGGGATGGGGCTGGATGGTATTAATGGGCTTCCTCTACAGGCTGGGGGTAGGGCAGCAGAGAGCCACTAACAGAACAGCAATGACTGTACTGAGTCTGTGCTCTGAGGCTCTGAGAACGCACTGAGTCAGTCCAGGTGGGGGTTGGGGGTGGCCAGGTTCTGAGAGATGCTGGCTTTCCGGGTTTTTAATCTTCACCTCAGTTGTTTACACCCTCTCCACTGCTCCTGGCTTGCTGCCAAGATGGAGTATCCACAGTGGGGAAAAAGTCTTTTCGCAGAAATGGCAGAGATCGTACCCCTCCCCCTCAGGTCTGAGCTGTGTGAGCTGCCTGTCTCGCTCTGGCTTGCCTGCCCTCAGTCTGTGCCCAGTCTGATGGACCCTCCCCCAAGCAAATACAGACCTTTTCTGGTGACTTTCAAGGATGTCTTCTTTTGGTGATTATTTGTGGATTTCTTTCTGGGTCAAGCATTAAGTCTGAGGCTTGTCATGAAGTAAGTTCTGAGAGAAAACGAGGAGCTCAAGCAGCTGTCTGCCTCCACGCCGCCATCTTGGCCGGAAGTCCTCCTCTTCAATAGAATTAACATCAATGTGAAAAATATTTGTCTAGCTATCCATTCTGGAGAAACAACTTTAATAATCTGAAGAAGGTGGAAAATGTAATTATTTTCCCATTTGGGGGCATACTGCTGGATAGCAGCCCACAAATTTAGTCCATCAGTATGTTTTATATTGGACAGGCACTACATACAATTGATGAATTGAAGATCACTGGAAACCTGGACAATGATTCCAAATTGTATTTTGCCACAAAAGTCTTTATTATTATTAATGCTAACATTTTCCCAGTGGAAAATTATAGCAACTAATCAAAGAATACAATAATCTCAGAAGAACAAAAATTACAAGGGACCAAAAAGCAATGGAGATATATGGTGATCATAAAATGGCTGAAGCATGTTAGAAACAATTTCTATTGAGAAATCACTTAAAAGATACAGTTAGGAATGTGTAATACTGGAGAAGTAGAAATGGATGATGTGGACACTGTGGATGGCTCACCATTAATCCCTTGAAGTTTCTAAAAGAACAAGAATACATTCAGTATAGCACATGGATCCTCTCATCAAAATATAAAAAGATATAAAATATCTAGTAAGAATGTCTAGGACGAGAAGGTATAGAAGGGTTGCAAGCTGGTAAAGGAAATGATAGTAGCTCCATCAAGGTACCAAAGTGCAAGGATGATTAGTAATCCATCAGTCAATAAATATTTGCTCACTATGTGCAAGGCATGATGTTAAATGCTGGAAACAGAAAAAAGAGGCAAATCCTTGTTCTCAAGGATCTTACAATCACTAATAATTAGACAATGAATCAGAATGCTTGTTTGTGGAAGTAGATTAATTAATTGGTTTTGGGGGCAGCTTTCCCATACATGAAACAAAGCATGTATCAGTCATTCTCAAGAAGCTGTTTCAAACTGCATGGCCCAGTGGAAAGAGCATTGGCTAAGGAAGAGTGAAGAAACCCATTATCCAGCTGTTTGGAATTGGTGACTTGATCTCTCTTGCTCTCAGTTTCTTTATTTGTAAAATGAAAGGGTTGGAAAAGATAATAATGTATAAGGGATCCTCCTGCTCTAACAAATTATGAGTGTAAGTTCCTAAGAATAACATGGTATGTAGGTTTGAAAACTCAGATCACAACCCAAAGGGGTATGTTAGAGTTTTGGAAGTGGAGAAGATCACATTACAGATGATATAATTAAGGTGCAGAGAAGTTAAATGATTGTACACAGAGCCATACAGAATTAGTTCTTTCTGTTCCCTGCTAACAAAAATTCCATTTGGAGATTAAATGGATGGCAAATAGTGTAATGCAATTGCTACAATAAGTTTCATAATTCTTGTAATTAACAGGGGAATTCTTCAAAATTGCCAGCTTAGGAAGGCTAAAGTGAGATTTTATCTGATCAACTTTTAAGCTCTATGACTTACCAACAACATGGCTGGAGGCTACAATTGGAGTAACAAATTATAGTCGTGCCAAAGTTGTTGTTGGAATTTGAAAATGGAGATAAGAAAGGAAATGAAATAACATTTCGGGCATTGTTCAGCTTACTATTTAAAGAGGAAGGACAAGATTTTAGAATAATGAAAAAAAGAACTTGACTTCAACCACTGAAAATAGATACATTATTATGCTAGTTTTCTTCCATGAATTTGGAGCTTAATAGGCTTTTTGTGACATTGTTATTCTCTTGGATTTGCAACTCAAAGCATATCTTTTGGAAATGCAACCAATTTATAGATGCACATATATATCTACATAATTATGCTGATATTATACTGCTGTTTATAAAAGCTTATGGCTGCAGAATTTCATTAGTTTTCCTTTTGGTAAATCACTAACCTAGATAGTGCATAGTCTTAAAGAAGGAAGTAAGTTCTACAAGTGGTAATTGGTTGGATGTGATCATGGCATGGCATTCTGTATTTACAAACCACAGCCTAGTGCTAATTATGCAGTTAAATTATTCTAGTCACTGCAGAAATCTACTTTTCATTATACACGAAAGCACATTTCTTTGATGCAGTGCCTTTATTTTCTATTTATTTGTACAATTCCTAATTTGAAACATTGAGTAATTCACAGTGGTTCTCCTGGTCATTAGTGCAAATTAATGAGATGCTACACTATAGCATTTCAATTAAAAGATAATACTTCCTGTCTTTTGATTCAATCTGTCTCTTTGCATTCAGCCAAATGGGTCCTATGAATTAAATGATGTGAACAAAATCTGATAAATGTTTATTTAAAGCTTTATAAGGACTAAGAGTTTCTAGAATGTTGACCTATCCAGATCCAGGGCAAAAGGGGGCAGGGGAGGGACAGGGAGAAAGGAGGGAGGGAAAGAGAGATGGAAGGAGGGAAAGAGAGAAGAAAGAAAGGGGGAGAGAGAGAGAGACAGAGACAGAGAGAGACAAAGACAGAGAGAGAGACAGAGACAGAAAGACAAAAAAGACAGAGAAGCAAAGGAGAGGGAGTGGGACAGGGAAGGACAGTGATAAACAGAGAAATGGAAACAGAAACAGAGAGAAATGCATACACACAGATAAATTTGAATAACGAAAACATTCCAATGCTATAGAATTTCTCAATTATCAATAGAGGAAGTAAAAAGCAGTTAATTTTCTACAAATTTCCTTTCTCCCTCCCATGATATTTAAGAGTTTCCCTTTAATAAATTACTCTGCTTTGAGTCTTAAAACCATCAACCTGAAAGCTTTGTGACTTTTAGGCTAGAGTAGAGCTTTAAGCTAACAAAAATATCGTTTTTCTCTACTCAAGTTGTTTTGTGTTGAATAGTAGAGAGAATGAAGCATTATGGGATTCAATAATAGAGGCCATATAGAGTTTACAGTAGCATTCAGTAGCATACCAGAATACTGTCGCATATTTGGGTATGCATAGAATAGCAAAATTAAGTCAGAGATAAACTAAAAGGACAGTTCTTTTAGAGCCTACAGACAGCCAGGTGTTAAGGACAGTGAGAAGGAACAAAGTTGAGGTCACCTCCCAAAAAATGGGTCCCCAAAAAGCTACTCTAGGTTTGTGGCACTTTGAGGATCAACAGCCATTCAAAGACATGGTTCATGAACCCCCATTAATGTGTATATTTTTACCAGCCACATTAGTTCAAAGTAAAAGACATTTAATAAAATGGCATAGTAAATAAAGTGACAATGACAGTCTTACCTTCCATGGACACAAACGTACAATCTCAAGTAAGTTACTACACACCAGTTGGTCTAGTCACATATACAGGGAACAAACAGGGCCAGGGAATACACATGGAAAGAAAAAACATATAGATAAAAAAACATGTATAAAGGGGAACATATCAGGAATCTTCATAGTCAAGGAAAGCATGTGGGAAACCTATTCTTAGAAACATAGATGGCCAGAGCACATACCTGGCAGCTCACACTTGTAAGGCTATAAAACTATTGTTGTCTGCTGTCAATATCATCATGCTACCCTTTTCTGAGTATTGTGTATACTCTCTGAATATCAAATAAATATATTATTTCTGCTTAGTTTCTCCATTTTCCAAATGTAACAAATAATACTACCACCACCAATAATAATAGCTAGAATATATATTGCATTTTAAGGTTTGCAAAGCACTATACATGTTATCTCATTTGATTCTCATAGCAATGCTTATCCTCATTTTATAGATGATGAAACTGAGTCAGACAGAGGAGAGATGACTAATCCAAGGTCACACTGTCATTTTCTAGGAAGAATTTAAATTCCAGTCTACCTGACTCAAGATCTAGTACTCTGTGTATGGTGCCACCCAATTTTAAAAGCTATCAACTCTGCTTGGTCAAAGAATATGAATAAGCAGTTTTTAAAGGAAGAAATTCAACAATGCTTTAAATCACTAAAAATTAGAGAAATGCAAATTAAAGCAACTTTGAGGTCCTACTTCATACTTATCAGATCAGCAAAGGTGAACAAAAAAAGATGAAAATGATGAATGTTGGAGGAATTGCAAGAAAACAGACATACATTAATGCACAATTGGTAAAGCTGTGAATTGATCCAGCTATTAAAAGGTAATTTGCTACTATGTCCCAAAGGTCATTAAACAATGCATACTTTTTGACCCAGTGATACTACTACTATTTGTAAAACACTACCACAATACTTAGTTCACTATATGAATGTTATTATTATTCAAAGAGATCCCAGAAAGAGAAAAAGAACCAATATGTACAAAAATATTTATTGTATACATATAAACATATATGCCATATTATATGCTAAAGTATACAATATGAATATGGGCATAACAGCATATTGTTGTGCCATAAGAAATTAGGAAATTGATGGTTTCAGAAGAAACTAGGAATACTTTTATAAATCAGTGTAAAGCAAGATGAGCATACTATATATAAAGGAAAACAACTTTGAAAGACTTTAGAATTCTCATCACTTCAATGATAAAGCAGAGGTCGGAGACCTAAGAGCCTATTAAAGAGGTGATAGACTTATGATAAAGAACAATATTTTTGTAAATGGCCAGCATGGGACTTTGTTTTACAAACAGTGAATATTTGTTATGCGGATTTTTGTTTCTATTTTTTAGTTGATCAATTGAAAAGGAAGCAGTTGGAGGGGGAAATAAGAAATGTTTATAAAAATAAAGTAAATATTTACAATAAAATGTTAAAAAGTCTTCTTAACTCAAGTTTAAATATAAGGAAGTCTATATCCCCAAAATGCTTTGGGATGAATAAAAAAGGCAACTAAATGAGGAATAGGATCATCATTCCTTTTGTTCCCAAGACTGTTCCTGATGAGCATGAGCCAAGGACAGAAGCCCAAAAGAAGGAAACAGTGTCTTCCACTTTAAACTTTGATCCATATGCATTCTTTTAGTATGTGCTTCTGCCAACAACAAGATAATTCTTCTGTGTTGCCTGATGAGCAGCAAAGTAGTTTCCTAAATACCATTGATCATATGGAAGTATGTGTGGTGGGTTATACATGCTGGCTATGTAGGTGGAGAGACTGAGAAACTAGGAAAAGATAATACTATGATACCCATATGTATAGGAACTATTGTGTTTTTCTCCCTTATCTTAATTCCTTGTCTCTTCTTGGCTTACCTTTGGTGAGTATGGGTGAATTTGTGGCATCTATATCAATTAGTTTCTTTTTTTTTTTTGCATGACTCCCAAACAAAGAACAGTTGTGTTACCTTGAGCAAGTAACTGAAAGCCTAATTCCTCATCTGTAAAATGAAGGGAGTGAAACTAAATGGCCTGAGAAGTCCTTTTTAATTTAATATTTAAATCTCAGCCTATACTGGAACAAAGGTCAGACTGGTCTGTCTTGTTTAATAGCCTTGTTTTAACTCACTTCCCCCTATATATTGTGTTTTAAGGTTTGTAAGGATATGTTATCTCATTCGATTCTCATAACAATGCCAGGAGGTAAGTGCTATTATTATCCCCATTTTGTAGATGAGGAAACTGAGTCAGACAGAGGTGAGGTAGCATGTCCAGAGTCACAGGGTAATTTTCTGAGGCAGAATTTAAACTCCAATCTACCTGACTCAAGGTCTAGCATTCATAAAAGCTCTGCTTGGTCAAAGAGTATGAACAGGTAGTTTCAAAAAAGAAATTCAAGCTATCAACAATCATATAGAAAAAATGCTTCAAATAACTCATAATAGAGAAATGCAAATTAAAGCAAATTTGAGGTCCTATTTCATGTCTATCAGATCAGGAAAAAAGTTATAAGTGATAAATGTTGAAGGAATTGCTAGAAAGGACAGCTTCTAAAATATAATAAACTTGTGATATTATGGAAAAAGTCTTGGGATGGGAGTCAGAAAATCTAGTTACCAGTCCTGGTTCAGTTAATTCACTATTTAAGTAAGTTTCTTTCTCTCTCTCTGGACTTCAGTTACCTTAGCTATAAAATGAAGTGGTCGGGCTTGATAATCTTTTCAGATCCTTTAAAAATTTCCTGATGTGGCTCTAATAACATTTGATTCAGTTTGGGAGTTGAGTATGGGAGAGCTTATACTTGGTATAATCACTGGTTAGTAAAACCCAGCAACCATAGGTTGACACCTCATCAGGCGTTCTGAGACCTTTTTTTCTTAGAGGAAGCTAAAATGGGTTTCCTCTTAAATAGGCAAATCTTATCTGTCAAGACCAGAAAGCTCCTGCTGAAAATAAACTGCAAATACCAAACACCACCAATTATTCTATGAATTTTATGGGAAACATAAATATTAGATAAGATATAATTTTCATATGCTTAGGATGCCAAGAAAGCTGTTGTTTATAAGCCCTCCGACATACTTAATTGGTTAGACTCTACCAAATTAGAACTTTACCAATAACAAATGTTATTACTAATAGCTTTTTTTAAAAAACACCATTAATTAAAGAAGGGATCAACTTAAGGTAACTCTAGTTTTGGGGAAAGGTGCCAGTCTCTTTATCAGTCTTAATGGAAGGAACCAACTTCTGTTTTGATTTTGTTGTTTTTTTTTTTAATTCCTGTAATTTCTGAGGGCAGTAACAGCCTTATCAAATTTAAATTAAATACATATTTTAAGAATTTTAATTTAAGCATTACCAGCAATGTGCCACTTTGGAGATGAATTATTTATTTGCATAGATCTTGTTTGGTCCCATCAAGGAGAGTTTCACCAGCAGATTGAAGCCTCAGGAATACTCACAAATAAATTAAAACTAAAGTCCGTAAGCATTTGTCTAATTTGATCTCTTGCCTACTTAATTTGCTGACATACTCTTAGTCTTTTACATGGAAAAGGGTATATACCCAACCCCCCAAGAGATTTTTTTTTTATAAATGTTTCCAACTCTCTTCTTTTCCAAATGTTCCTTAGGGCATTTAGGCTTTGAGATATTTTTCTAAACTATTTCAGATTTGCAAAGTGTTTTCTAAACATGTTTTTGTTTTTCAAAAGTAGTTTCAATTTTCATAGTCAACTAAAATTCTTTAGAAAAAGACTTCCTATGTTCACAAGCTTAAAGCTGGGAATACCTGTGAAGTATAATTATTCAAACCTATAATTTTACTGATAGAGAAACTGAAACCTGAAGAGGTGGTGATTTGCCCATTTAGCAGGGAACAAAGTCAGGATTAGATTCCAGGTCTCCAGCCAAACTCTTAGTCTCCTGTTATTTCTGCTATAGGAATTTGGATTAAATGACCTTTAAAAAGATTGCAAGGTACCTTATAAATCTCCTGGTGGGATTAAAAGAAAACAATATAGATATTTTAGAACAAAGCAAATAAGTGCAGGTATACAGACAAACAGACAATACAATAGGAATAGTTTCCACCTCAGCCTTTTCATAATCTCCAAGACATCCCTCATATACAAAACTGACATTCTCAATCCATCGGCCAGTATTCTCAGCAATTCTTCATTTACTTTGTATTTTCCCTCATGCCTTCACTTGCCAATGGTAAAGAAGATCTTGTATAAATAATAATACTACTAATAACTCATTTATATAATGTTTTAAGGTCTACAAAATGCTTTCCTCACCATGATCTTGTGACATAAATATTGCAAATGTTGCCTGCGTCATCTTCAATGTAAGCCCCTGAAAGCCACACAAAAATTCAAGCTATTCTTTGGGTGAACATCCACTCAAGTCCATAGCTCATGAATCTCTGCTTAATGTTTTATTTTTACATAGCCAGAACAGACTATGTAGCCTGTATAAACGCCATTTAGTTAAAATAGAATAACAAGATAAATAACTAACAAGATCCTCAGGGCACAATCTCCTATACATTCAAGCACCACCACTAGAAGAATAACTAAGGATCCTAGAGCTTCATCCTAGCCACAATACCTCTCTATTTCTAAAACTATTTCTGTTTCCCCTCTGAATTGCTAATATAATTTGTTGAGTAACTTTCTCCATTGAGCTCATGAATTGCTGGTGTCACCCAGTGAAATCTATGATGTAAAATTTGAATCCTTGACTTAGAGTCTCTAGCTCACATGGTCATTGCCCATATTTTGTTGGTATATTTTGAGGTCATGAGATTTACTGATGGCTATTTTCTTGGGTTCTGTTTCCTGTGAATTACTGGATTTTTCTTCTACTTTTCCTCTTTTATTTTCTTGTTTTTCTTTCTGGTGTACCACACGTGTCAGTTCTACAAGTGGCTTTCTTTCTTCCCCCTTCCCTGAAAAAAGAAACTTAAAGAGAGCTTGAAGGTCTCTTGATTAAGTTTGGCAATATATTATTACCAGACTTTGTTAGGCATATTCCATTGCTTGTTAAAAGTCCATAATTTCTAGATTTTTAAACCATTTTCCAGAAATGTATTCTCAAATACTATCAGCCATCTGTTAACTTCCAAAATCTGCCTTGCTTTTATGAATCTCCTACCTTGAATCAACAGCAATGATGAAAACATCACCTGTGCCTCCAAACTCTTCTTATTTTTACCCAGGACTTCATAAATATGTTCTGGAGTCATTCTGGTGCTATCACGTTTTCCCACATAAATCAAAAGAAATGGGTAGTTTGACTGTTCTGTTTTTTTTTTTTCCCATCACCTCCCTGATCCCAGTCTGCCTTTCTCTCCTTCCAGACTTTAGCTAAGTTTGCCTTTGCCAAACCATCTATGTCTACCATCTATGTCTACATTGTATCTGCTTTTTTGGGAGCCTGGTTCAGTCTTCATTGCATGACAGGGAATCACCTCCCATCCCCATCATCCTGATGTGTTTATATTTCTACCCGGATATAAAGTAGAATGCCTGATAGAGGTAACAGCTATAATTTCCCTGACTATCTGAGGGCTGCCTAGTTACTCATCAGCTATTTTCTACAAATAATGAAAAATCAATTCAGTTGAACTATTGTGCCAAAGTGCCAGGGTGTTTTACTGGGTAGTTAGGATGATTTTTGAAGTTGCATTGTTTATTTTAACTTAAAATTGAGCGATTTGATTTTGTCTCTCTTGTAATCACTGTTAGAATTGTAATAGAAAATGGGAACTAGAATACTTGCAGCAATTCTATATAAAGGCTCAACTACCCCTAACCCATATCATTGAGTTCAGGACAGCTATACTGTGTTACCTACCCACTAAAGATGCTCTCTGACTTACAGAATAACCTGCAGAGAGACTGTTGTAATCCAGATAAATCTCCAGTTTATCTAAACTATACACCACAGTCCCTCCTTCTGCCTAATACCAACCTTCCTTTGGCCTGCCTTTTCTCAAATGTTCATATTTGGAAATTTCCACTTTCCTAGATAAATGGCAGTTCCCTTCCTGGGACATTAGGAATAAGAAATTAATCACACTTACCCAAATTGGACCTTTCCCTTCCCTATGAAACTAGTGAACATCCCTTCAATTGCATTTATTTCAGAAATGGAATAAAGATGGATGAATTTAGGAGTTCCAGCAAGATCTTATTATAACAAGGTGTTAATCCTAGAAGCATCCCCTGGAAAGATCTTTGCAACCTCCTTCTTCTTGCCATAAGAACATCTTGTCCAAGGTAGTTCTGATTGGTCTTTTCCAAGGTTTTCCCAGTCCTACCTAGAAGGTATCAGGTCTGGTGGGCTGCCCAAGTATCTAATCTAATCCAACAGACATTAATTAAACACTATGCTAAGAACCAGGGACAGTTCCTACCCTCAAGATGTTAACAAACTAACAGAAGGAAAAAAACACATCAAAGGAAACAGGAAAAGTGGGTATGGGAAGGAAGACCATTTCCTGCTAACTACCTAGCACAAGGACATTTTATTCCATAGTTGAATCCAGGAAAGCAGCAGATTCAGAGTACTGTAGTCCTACCTTGTTGTCCTTGACTTCCCTTCACTGCTCTTGTAGCTATCCCCATTTAGCCATATGACCATCCCATAAACACACCAAATTAAGGTCCTATTTCTTTTCACATTGGCTATTTTCTCTAGTACTTTGAATGCCTATTAAGTCCCACTGACAGACTCCAATAGATATAAAAGAAAATAATGTAATGCTTTGACACAGGGAAAAGGGCAGATACTATGCAAAAAAAAGTAGTAGTCATGACTGGGGGAGGGGTATCCTCAATCTAAAAATATCTACTTCTGTCATTCTGAAACTGCAACATCTGAGTTCAAATTCTGACTCTGCCATTATTGTATATATGGACTGCAGGCAATTCCCTTAATCTCCTGGGCCTCAGTTTCCATATCTATATGTAGAATATATAGAGCTTTTGGGCTTGCTCTTTGAACTCCGACTCACACTGGCTTGTCAGGCACCCAGAACTTAAGTAACAATTTCTCCCTTCAGAATCTAGAAGAAGCCCTGAGGGATTGCTTTTTCCCTCTGAGTCTAAAGCTCATAAATCCCAATGGTGCTCTTTCCCTTCTCCATGATCATCACTTGATAACAATTAACCAGATTTAACTTATTTTAAAGAAAAGAGTACTTACTATATAGTAAGAACAGTTGGCCACAAAATATCTTCCCCCAAAAAATCTGTGAAACACTCTCCCATCAATTCAACCAGAGCCCAGGGGAAGTTGGCTCAAACTTAGCCATCACGTGTGGCAAAAAGCTAACTCATAGTCCCTGGTTGCCAGAAGTCCTGTCCTTCCCTTCTCATCCCTTAAGGATGCTATAACTGCTTGAATGCCATTCTTCATCATGTCCAGGCTGATCTTAGCTCCCAGTGCAGATAATGATACCAGTTGCTGCTATCCTAGGAGATACTTAAGATGCCAATGGAAAGTTAGCAATTCCAAAATGTTCCAGACCCTTTGAAGCTCATGCAGTCTTTTTCTCAAGGCAAGGAAGGAATCTGTAGACAAAGTTGAATAGTTTTCCCCTTTCCCAAATGATTCCTTCTCAAGCTAGAAGACTTCCACCCTACGTTTCTAGGTGTTTAAATCTTTGATTCCCAACCAAGTCACTAGTGTATATGTGTGCCTAGAGTCTTAGTGAATTTTAGATTTTATTTACTGAAAACTTAATAGTCTTTTGGGACAAGCCCTGAATGGTATGATCAATTCTCTCAACCAACAGGGATACAGTTATCTCAATGATCACTCCAGTTCACCCAACAGCTTTAAAGAGTTTCACTTATTCTAAAGTTTTTAATTGATTGGATAAAGGAATTGAAATCGTGTTCACAATTAAGATATAGTCTCAACTGATAAAGATTATCAGGGCAAGTGGGGAAAATGATCATTGGATTGTCTCCTGAAGTCTCTTCTAAATCTAGAATAAAACAGTAACAGTAGGCATTTGTTAGCTATTAAATTAAATAAGCAGGTTAGATAACAAAAACCAGGGCATATTCTAGAGAAGATCACTACTAAAACAAACTCCTATTACCAAGAAAGGGAAAAAAACATCCTGATCTACCCCTCTATCTCTCTCCTATTAGCAGATCAACAAAGATTTGTTCACTAGATTGGTTATTTATAAGTATTTGGATAGCCCAGGGATGGTGAGAAGATCAATCAGACAATGATGCTTCAATTAGGGGAGCCTTTAGAAATCCCCCAAATAATTGATTCATTGGAATCTGGCCCAATCCACTCATTTCATAAATGAGGAGCTCAGGTTACACATGGAGTAAGTAGAAGAGCTGGGATTTGAACTGAATTCATCTGACTCCACTTTGAGAGTTCTTCTTGCCACCAGACCCACTCCACATGGTATGCCTACATGGAAGCAGGTGCTATACTGTATGGATAAAACAGAATTGTGGTAGAGCAAAAGAAATGTGAGATGAGCAAATTTAGAGGCAGTTCTACTCCAAATGTTCACAAATATTTGTGTTTTGCCTGTGGTAGAGCATTTCAAGCTCATTTTGATCTGTTCAACTACAGTATGACACTATATCTTAACCCCACTATAGTGATATCATATTTGTCCATTTTGAAAACAAGGGACAACAGCCAATTAAGTTACCTCTAGGCCAAGCAAGGTAATCACACACCCAGAAGTGTCAGATGAAGGCAGAGGCAGCAGAAAAACACTACCTGAGTCAGGCCTAAGCAAGACTGTTGTAGAATATTAGATAGAATTCATTTCGGACAGTCAGAAAATGGAAAGTGAGCCCTTTCTAGTCCTATCAAAATATTCTGGATGCTCTCTGATTTCTGTATTCTCTCACCTTCCTCTCTGTCCCTGTGCACAATGAAATCAGACTTGGGAGGAGATTAAGGAAATAGCCTAAAATGTCAGTGCAGAGGGATCCAGCCTTCTTTTCCAGCAAAAATGCTTCTGCCATTCTTTTTTACCTCTCTCTTTTCCTTTCTCTTCCCATTTTCCTTCTTCTCTCTCTCCTTCATCTTACATTTCCCTTTCTTCCCTCTTTTATTTTTGCTATTTTCCTCCAGCATCTCTTCTCCACACTTCACTATAAACTCTAAAAAGGTTTTGCAAAGGTAAATTTGAAAACTATTTTTGCATGTATTTGGAAAAATAAAACACTATTAAATTTTTTAAATGAATATTAAAAACTTTACAAGTATTTGGAAAAATAAAGTATTATTTTTAAAATGTATTTTTTTTAAAAAGCAATTCTGCATTATTAGAATCCTTAAATCAATTTAGTCACCTGAGAGCCCTATTGCTGGGGGTCTTGAATGACCCTCTTCAAGGAGAAGCCCCATAGAAATCTTGGCCTGATTGCCAAAACAGACTTGTGAGATGAGAATCAGAAGGGATAGGCATGAGAGCTAGTTTATTTTTTTTTCACTCCTATTTCCAGGGCTCCTGAGTTCATTTTTCTGCTTTTGATCCCATTAGAAAGGTAATAGTGACCACCTTACAGCACCACAGGGAGCCCTTCCAGAGAGGCTTCCCTAGGGCCCTCAGCAACAAAACCAGATTCTGACAGTTTCCACACATAGGGGAAGAGGTGTGAGTGGGTAATTAGAGAGATTGAGACTCAGGAACATATATAGTCATTTGTTCAAAGCCAAAGCCTACTGGTTCCGGTAAGGTCTGGAACTGGCAGAAAATTCAGAGCTGTCACTGGAGAGAAGGTGTTGATGAAATAGGAAAGCTCAGATAATCAGAATCCTCTCTGGCACTTCAACAGATATTTCTCAAGCCCCACAATGTTCAAAACACTATGCAAGACTCTGAAGAATGTAAGGAGATCAACGAGCCCCAGTCTCTGTCATTGAAAAACTTGCAATCTAATAACTGGTAAGAGTTCCAAAATCTGTTTTGTATCATAGATTTATCATACCAGGTAAGATCCTGTAAAAACAAACTTTCTTGGGAAGGTGGGAAGGGATAGGTAGCAGTTGGAAGTACTTACAACTATTCTCTCAGAGAATATCTTTTTAAAAAAATAATGGCTTTTCATTTTTAAAATACATGCAAAGAAAAATTTCAACTTTCACCCTTGCAAAACCTTGTGTTCCAAATTTTTCTCCCTTCCTTCCTTCCCAGAGAGCATGTAATCTAATATATGTTAAACATGTGCAGTTCTTTTATACATATTTCCATATTTATCATGCTACACAAGAAAAATCATATCAAAAAGGAAAAAATTAGAAAGGAAAAAAGAGAAGCAAACAAAAACAAAAATAGTGAAAATACTATGTTGGGATCTGTAACGTGCTCTCCTGGCAGTTACAATTACTAGTCTGTCCTAGACCCACCAGAGTACCTTTGACCACTGTCCTCTGCAGTGTGAACTCTACCCGGCTCGCCTCCTCTGAGGCCTTCTAAGGTCTCTGGCCACAATCTCTTGAATCTATAGCTTAATAACCGGTAGCACACTCAAGAATAACCACGTGTAATCTTAAAAGCCTTTATTATACCTACTCACATAATGCCCTGACTTGTTGGTTCCCGAGTGAACACCTGGTCAGAAGACCCATGTGTTCACTACCAAAACCTTTACCTCTTTTGGCTATCCATCTCGGCTTAGCCACCCAGGCTAGGAAGCCAAGGTGAAGAATGCCAGGTTAAAGAGACCGCCTGCTGCCTGCAGTGGGCTTACATAGGGCCTGTGAGGTCACACACACAGCCAATCAGCGAGAGAGTCACCCATTACGAAGCTATCTCAATATGGCCAGGATCCCGCCCAAGGGCAGTCCTAATATCCACAGAAATTACTTCCAGGCCTCAATGATGTGCTGTGGTGCAGCCCATTTAAAGGCTCCTTACAGGGATCCACATTCAATTCTCATAGTTCTTTTTCCAGATGCATATGGCTCTCTCCATCACAAGTCTATGGGAATTGGCCTGAATTGCAGAGAATATCTTCAGTCATAGTTAGAAAAGAGACCTTGACTTAGTTAGGTTCAAGACCAGCCTTTGACTTCCTGGTTGTATGACCCTAGGCATATCCCTTAATCACTTAGTGCCCGAGGCAAAAATCTAAAGTAATGAATTGCAGAGTAGCTATCTATCTGGATGACTGGACTTTCAGACTTCTATTTACTAAACCACTAGCTGTTTGGTAAATGTTCATTATGAGGAACAAAGTTTTTGCTAGAAAGGGCAGGTATGGGCGGCAAAGGAGTCTGAGCAACTAGTGGGGAAGCATGTGGTGCCCAAGAATGAGCACCAATAGTGTTTGGGAAGTGCTGAATTAGCAGCATTGCTGAGGACATATCCTGGCTTTGGGATATGATTGACATATAGTGAGCTTTCAATACACGCAAAAGAAGTAGAAAGAACTTAGTCTCTGGAGTGGTCAGTCTACCACAATTACAATTTCTTTCACCAATCACAGAAAGGGAAGATGATTTCTCAAAAGACTTGGTAAACTGGTGTCTATTTGGAATTGCCATTAAGGCACTAATTCTCCTAATTTAATTTTTCCTTTGAGTCACTCTCTAAATGAGTAGCAAGTGCAATAGAGAATAAAATCCTAGGATTTTAAGAACAAAGTCAATAAATGAATGCAGACAATTCAACTTTCTCTAATATTGGAATGGCTGGCTGAGCATACAGAGCTTTATACACCGGAGAAGTTCAATACATCTTGAATGAGTGAATGCACACCATACACAATGCTTAATTCTTTCATGACCCTGTCCTAAGCATCTTTTTCCTTAACTCACCACCATCACTTTTGCATTTTCTTATTTTGCTAGAGTACCACTATTCTCCCAGCCATTCAGCCTCATAAATTTGATGTCAATCTCAAAAACTTTCAAACTCAAATATCCTCAGACTCTCACCCTAATATCTACTTGATTGCCTCATCCTATAATTTTTACCTCACAGTACATGACATTCTCTCCACTCATACAGACACAGTATTTATTAAGGCTCTCTTTATTTCTCACCTGGACTATGGCATTAGCCTTCTGACTGGTTTATCTGATTCCACTCTCTTACCACTGTAATTATACTCACTTCAGTCACCAAAGTGATTCTTCCAAAGGGTAGGTCTAACTTTGTCACATACCTTCACCTCACCTAAGTCCCAGTGGCACCTAGCATCAAATATAAAATCCTCGAAGTGGCATTTGAAAAATTTTTAAAAACTGGTCACTTTTTATCCTTCTTACATTTTATTCCACAAAAGGACAGATGGATGGTACAGGAGATAGAAAGTTGGGCTTGGAGTCAGCAAGACAAATTTTTCTGAGCTCAAATCTGGCTCAGACACTACTTGTGTGACTCTGGACAATTCATTTAACCCTGTTTACCTCAGTTTCCTTCTCTGTGAAATGAGCTACAGAAGGAATGCCAACTGTTTCAGTGTCTTTGCCAAGAAAAGCTTAAATGGAGTCAAGAAGAGTTGAACATGATGGAAAAACATTTTGGAACAACAAAAATATTTTATTCTTATCTACACTCTCTCTGTTACAGTTACATCACCCTACTTCCCATTCTTCAAAATGACCTACCATCTTTTTTTGCTTTTCTTTGCGTTTCCAGTATTTAGCACAGGGCCTAAACACAGTAACTGTTTAATAAAGACTTAGTGACTAACTGATCACAACTTAATCTCACTGAGGAGAAATTGTCTTTGCCACTAGACTCTGATGGTTTCAACTATTGATGCTCTCAGATATTTCAGTAGGACAGAAGTTCTTTACTTTTTTTCTGGTCAATGAGATTTGCATCCAAATCACACAAAAATAAATGAAGATTCAAGGTTATTTATCTACATAATTTGATAACTGTCGACTTCCATTGCCTTAGATGGCAACCAAAATAGCTTTACCTTACTCAGGAAAATAGAGGGATGGTGTTTTTCAATCGTAGGAAGTTGTAAGAATGAACGAATAAAAAAAAAAAATTAAGTGCTATATATCAAGCATTTTTCTAAGTCTTGGGAATACAAACACACACACACACAAAAAGAACCAGTCCTTACTCTCAAAAAACTCACATTCTAATAAAGGGAGAAAAGTTTGACTGAGATACAAAAGAAAAATATAAATTAGATCTGAGGATTCAGAAGGTACCGTGGCACGACTTATAAACAATAAGGAAAGCAATGACCCAAAGGCCTAGAAATGCTACCCAATGATCTGGAATCATAAGAACATATCTGAGTATTCTAGCAGATTTCCCTGTCCTCCCTAATGCAGCTAAAATATGAGACATGAGCCTTCAGCATGAGATGATCTTGAATATTCAATAATTGACAACATTCCACTTTCTCAAGAATGTGGTAGAAGGAACACTGGGCTTGGAATCTAAAGATTTTGCAAATGTTATGATTAGCTTAACTAATTGTAAAGACTTTAGAAAAACTGCAGACTCTCTAAATTCCAAATTCTTCACCTGTAAAATGGGGATAATAAACTTGTGCTACTTTCCTTCATAGGATTATTGAAAGGATCTATAAATGGAGCAACTGGATGGAAAGAGATGGATTGAGAAGCAGATGGTCCAGTGAGTATTGGAGTTCACATCAAGCCTCAGACATGTACTTTCAGACAGTAAATTAGACATTTTCTCTGCTTCCCACAACTTCTAAAACCTTTCCAAATATTATGCTCCAAATATAAAAAATTTCAAGTTCCATGATCTAGAATCAAATATCTAGAATTTGAATTGATGTCTCAGCAGCCCTCTCCTACCTCCTATGCTACTGACATGAAGCTGCACTAATTGTCTCAAGGATCAGACACATAGTCTTGCAAAAAACAAAAACAAAAACAAACCAGTCTCATATTCTGGAACTCTCACTCTTTTTTTTTTAATTTATGAAATAAAATAAAGATTTCTATAATATAGTATAATAAAAAGGATGATTATACATGAAACTTCAAATCTATATGTACAACTTACTCTTTCTTTCAAATATGTAACAAAATTATCGTGTCAGTTTTCTCCTTTTTTTCCTTCCCTATTCCCCCTGTTGCCTTAAAGATGGCTACAATTAGACACAATAGGGATGTTTATGTATGTGTGTGTGTAATGTATAAATAAGTGTATATATATGTGTGTGTGTATGTGTATATGTGTATATATGTTCATGTGAATTTGTTGAAAATTATTCTACGTATACTTCAATTTATCAACTCTTTCTCTGGATGCCTCCTTCTTTCCAATGTTGTGGAGAATGGTCCATGGCAAACACATAGTGGTTTAGCAACTTTTCAGTACTAGAAGTTTTATGGGGGCTGACAGGCAGTGGTGAGCAATCCTATAGCAAGAATGCTGCAAAACTCTGAACTGTGGTACCTCACCAGGAAATTGAGGAACAGAGGGAATGGGAACCAAGACAGAAGTATATATATATATATATATATATATATATATATATATATATATATATATATATACATATACTTATATATATATATATATACATATACATATATGTATATATATATATGTATATATATATATGTATGTATATATATATACATATATATATGTGTATATATATATGTATATATATGTATATATATATGTATATATATATGTATATATATATGTATATATATATGTATATATATATATATGTATATACTTGATGAGAGGGTTATACAACACTGCACTAAACTGAGAAAAAGGAGTCAACATCCAGCTGGTACCATTTCTGTTCATCTAAAAGTCACTTGGGCAGAAAAATAAGCTGCTGAAATGTGAATTTTGTATTATGGGAGGAGGATGAGATACTTTGAGATCCAACCTCCAAGGAAATCATCATCAGAGAGGTAAAAGTCAAAAAATAATCAATAAGAAAAAAATAAGAGAGTGGAGAGGGAAAAGACTGAAATTATCAACAATCTCAGGAAGAAGAAAACTCAGACATTTACTAGCTATATGACCCTCAGTGAGTCACTTAATCTCTCTCAGCCTTAGCTTCTTCATCTTTAAAATGAACATTGCAATACTGACTACATTATAGGATTGTTGTAGGAATCAAGTGAAATAATATATAAAAAGCTTTACAAATCTTAAGGTGTTACATAAATGTTAGCTGCTATTATTATTATTATCATAATAAAACTCCTCCTAACCTGTAATACCCCAAGCTAATGTCATCTAGCATCATCATATAAAGCATATAATTGTAAACCATCATCATCCTTGTTTAAACCAATAAGCAAGTGTTTATTCAGCACTTCCTGAAGGTGTTATATTAGGTCCTAGAGATACAAAAATAGACATAACACATTTGCATACCTGGAGATTACAATCTAAGGGGAGGAGGGAGATATACAAAAATAGCAACTATATAAAAGTAAATAAAACAAGCACAAAGGGGATATACAAAGTGTCATGAGTTATCTATAGAAGGAAAGATCATTTTAGCTGGGATAGGGGTGTGAGGAATATTAGAGAAGGTGTTTCGGTAAAGGACGTACTTGAACATTAAGGACAGAAATAATGAAAAGGAATTTATTCCAGAATAAGATACAGCATAAGGAAAGAAAGAGAGGGTAGTATAAAAATTTGATCTGAAGAGTAGTTCAGTTTAATTAGAAATTAGGATATATGAAGAAGATAAGCTTAAAACAATACTGTACAGTAGAAAAACCATTTGCTTACTTCCATTTTCCTATTATTTAAAGCCCTCCTTTCCATTTCTTTCTTTAAAAAACTTATTTTTAATTCTGAAATTAATAAACACCAAATAAGATAAACATTTCCATATATATTGTAGAACAGGAGAAAATTGAACGCTTTGGGTCTCTAATATGTAGGATTTACTTTTCTTTTAATATATAATCAATTAAGTATTTAACTTTCAAAGTTCTCTGGTTTGTATATGATTCTTTCTGATCTTCCTTCTGTTTTTTTTTTCTCTTTTTGAGGGGATGGGAGTCAAAGAAAGCCCCATTTCTAGTTTTCTTCTTCATCCTATTTCAACTTCTCTACTAAAAAATAAAATAACACAAAACCTTATAATATTTTATGACCAAGCCAAAAAAATGAATAAATAGATTTTTTAAATGTTCAAAAAATGTTTCTCTCTCTACATCTTGAGTCCTGTCTAGTGTTTCTCCCTTTTTTCCCATAAATTGTATATTCCCATGCAAAGGAATGCATTGTCCAGGGTAATCTGAGTAATATGTAGATGGTAGTTACTGTATTTTGTGTTTCAATGTCTCAATTTAGTTATTGCAGTGAATTCTGAATCTAGCAGATATCCTGACCTTTCCAAGAAGTATTTTTTCCTTCTGTTCACTGATATAGGTGATAACTCAGTCTTTTAAAGATTGGGGAATATAGCTTAAAGAAATGGTGTCCTTAGCTTGACTAGCTGTCTTTGACTTGGCCAGCAATCTTGACTTTGCTAAAACAAAGTTGTTTGTATTCAATGATTTGGTAAGATATAATCATCATTATTCTGGGAACTGATTTCACAATGAAGAAAAATTTGTACTTTTAAAATAGCTACCTTAGGCAGAATCATGGGATCAGCCATCAACAATCTCTTATTAAATATTTATAAAGTGCTTAGCACAGTACTTGCCATATAATAGGAACTATCTATGTTTATTTCTTTCCCTCTTATTTCATTCTCTTCTGTTCCCTTCTCTTTCCTTTCCCCTGCCTTTTTTTTTTTTTTCCTTTCATGTGACAGGCACTGACCTGGGTATTGGAAATATAAATAAAAAGAATGAAACAATTTCTTTTCTCAATAAGTTTAGGTACAACCAGAAAATTCTTTGCAAATCAAATGCAGTCTGACTAAGAATGGTGTTATTTATTTTATAATTTGGAATCAGCTAGATCAATTAAAGCTAAAACTGTTTTTGTCGTTTTTCTTGTTGCTGTTTTTTCTATATCGGGCAGGCTATTTCTAAATGAAGATAACCTGGTTCTCATATGAAGCAGATTTTTGAAAGCTAGTGTTAATGAAATCCTGTTCTACCATTTGACACCATGTAAATGCAGCCTTATTATAGTGCTTAGCTCTCACTATCTTTGCATCCTTCAAGTCAAAGACTAAATAATATAAGTTCTGAACACTGGCAGTCCTTTGTTTTCTTTTCATATTTCTTCTTTTTGTTTGAAAAATATTCATCCAGACTTCCATGAACTGATGCTAAGTGAAATGAGCAGAATCAAGAGATCATTACACGACAATATCTATATACTACAACGATCAATTCTGGGGAAAGTGACTCTTTCCTACCATGAAATGATTGATGCCATTTCTGATGATCTTGTGATGAAGAGCCATCTAACCAAGAGAGAGGAGTGTGGAAAATGAATGTGGTCCACAACATAACATTCTCACTCTTTTGTTGTTGGTCGCTTGCATTTTGTTTCCTTATTCATTTACTTTCTTTTTTTTTTTCTTAAATCTGATTTCTCTTGTGCAGCAAGAGAATTGTATAAATATGTTTGTACATATTGGATTTAACGTATATTTTAACATGTTTAACATATATTGAATTGCTTACCACTTAGGGGAGGAGATAAGGGAAAGGAGGAGAAAATTTGAAACACAAGGCTATATACAAGGATCAAGGTTATAAAATTATCCAAGCATATATTTTGAAAATAAAAAGTTTTTTTAAAAAGCTTTATAAAAAATGAAAAAATATAACAAAAAGAAAAATATTTATCCAAGTAAATAAAAACTTCTAGTTCCATAGAACTGACGGTCAATTGAAGTTCTATGTCTAGATGAATTCAAATCCATATACACTCAATTAATTCTCATTTATCTGCTGCTAACAGATTGTCTTCTTTGTGGCTTACCCAAAGCCAGTCTTTAAAAAAATCAACCATGGGATTGGAAAATGAGCAAAGCTGCTGTCTAGCTTTAAACAGATTTTTTGAAATTCTCACCTCTTCCACTGACTCAACTACATTACCTGAATAGAAATAATTTTGACAGTCTTTTCCTACTCAGATTCAGAAAAGATTTTAAAGCCCAAAGCACCCACTCCAACAACTCCCCAGAGTGAAATAGCATAAACAAGACATGTAGCTCAATTAGAGAAATAGGACATTGTCCACTTCTAACATGGGATTGACAAGCAGAGTGGAGCTGGGTCATATGTTAAAGTTTTTACCTCATTCTGATTCTTTACACAATAAGACTTATTTAGTTTGAAAAGTGGTTTCAAGGACATTTTTCATTTTCAATAGTAAGTATGAAACAATCAAATGGAAATGTTTTTTAAAGTTTTTCTTTTAGATTGGAATTTCACTGTTGTATCTTTCCTTAACTATCCAGAAGACCTAGAGTTATCTATAATAGACAATTAATTATCTATAATTATACTCTAATTCAGTCATAAATATTTTGAAATTGATTTTCAAAAGAAAAGGACTCAAAATAAAAACATAGTTAAACTCATAATTGATAAATATATTGATTGTGTGTGGGATTCATTCTAAATAAGGGGAAAAAGAACAAAGAAACTTCAATCTACTCAATTCTAATTAAATTCTTAATGAACCAGATTTTTTAAAATTCAATTCAAACATTTGTTAAATTCCAATTATGTATAAAAGACTATGCTAGGTGTTAGAAATGAAAAGACAAAAATAAATATAGTTCTTAGTTAATATATAGTCTATTGAGAAGATATGTGCAAAAAAAAAAATAAATATAAGGCAAGGGGAAGAATATTAACTGTTGGAAGAATCCGGGAAGGCTTCTCACTCCACTTTCAGGAAGAGAGGATACTTCAAAACTTTAGTAGTCCCATTACAAGAAATTTACTAATACCTTAGATTTAGTCAAAGAAAAAAATCCCAGGAGACGTCTTGGGATCAGACCACATTGGTGTCAGTCTCCATTTTAAAAATAATCATAGACAATAAAAGTTCATGTTCAGAATGATGATGCTCCTAAGACCTTATATAAAATCTTAGAACCATAGAATATTTAGGATGAGAAAGATCTCAGAGATTGTTTTCCAAGCATGTCACCTAAAGCCTATAGATTTCAACGATCTGCTTTGAGCTCCACAAACATGAGAGAGAAAGAGAGACAGACAGAGAGATAAACAGAGAGACAGAGACAGACAGAGACAGAGACAGAGAGAGATAGAGAGACAGAGAGACAGAGAGGGAGGGAGGGAAGGAAGAAGAGGGGGAGAGAGACAGAGAGAGACAGAAAATTTTAATAGAAGACAGGTAAAAATTATTAAATAGATATAATAGATGACAGAGATATATAGATATATATTTAGATGATAGCAAAAATATGTCATCAGTAAGCATCTATTATGTGCCTTTTATTTTTTCCAATAATAATGGCAAACCACAAGAGTATGTGAGCCAAGAAAACCTCGAATGGAGTCACAGTCAGGCACAACTGAACAACAATTATTTGCCAAGCAATGTGCTAAACACTGGGTAATCTAAATAAAAGTAAAAAAGGTGAGATTCCTACTCCTAAGGAACTCAGAATCTAATGGAGAATGAAAACAAGCAAATAAATAATTGTGAACAAACACACTACAAACAGGACAAAAAGGAAGTAATCAACAGAGGGAAGGTACCACAATTAAGAAAGATTGGGAAAGATTATCTTCTATAGGTGGATTTTAACTGAGATTTGAAGGAAGCCAGAAAGTAAAATGAGTATATCAAGCATGGAGGATAGCTAGTGAAAATGTCGAGCTGAGAGATGAAATGTTCAAGGCAAGTAAGAAGGTCAGTATCTCCTGGAGAGAAGAGAACATGTTGTGGGTGTAAGGCGTAAGAAGATTAAAAAAGAGGAAAAGGTTATGAAAAGCTTTGAATGCCAAATGGAGAATTTCATATTTAATCTTGGACATGATAGGGAGATACTGGAGTTTGTTAAGCAGGAAATGACTTAGTTGCACCTGCATTTTTAAGAAAATCACTTTGGTGGTTGAATGAAGGATGGATTTAAGTGGGGAGAAATTTGTGGCAAGAAGACCAACCAGTATGCTATTGAAATAGTCCAGGAGAGAAGATCCTGTTCCAGAGTAGTGGCAGTATCATAGGCAGTATCATATATTCAGGAAATGCTGCAAAGATCACATGGGGGAGTTGGGAGTGAGAGATAGTGAAGTATTTCTGGGGTACTGGAATGGTGATGATACATGATTTTACATGGACATTTGAAAGGGGATTTTGATGAGGAAAATAAAGAGTACACTTTGGACATGTTGAATTTAAGATGTCTAAAGGACATCCAGTTCAAGATGTCTATTAGGTAAGTGAAGATATGAGGTTAAAGATCAACAGAGAAGTTAAAGATGGTTAAAGTAGATCTGAAAATCATCAACATAAAGGTGATAATTGAATCCATAGGATATGATAATATTACCAAGTGAAATAGTTTGCAGCATGAAAATATATTATTAAGTACTTAATATGTGCCAAGGAATGTAGGTTATGGGCAGTCCTTACCCTCAGTGAACTTATATTCTAATGAAGGAAGCCAACACACAAAAAGAATATAGAAAGAAGTGGAGGAAAGAGAGATTATGCTATTAGGAAAAGGGCAGAAAAGTCTGGAGAATCAGAAATAGAGTAAGAAATCAAGGATTATTTCAAGATTATAAGCCTGGATGATCAAAAAGGTTACAGGAACCTTGACAGAAACAGAAAGTTTAGAAGAGGGATAGTTTTGAGTTCTATTTTGGACATGTTGAATTTGGAATATCCGTAGAACATACAGTTGGAAAGGCCCCATTAGCAGATGGTGATTCCTACGTAGGGAGCTCAGGAGAGAGTCCAGAGTTACATAAATAGATCCCAGATCATCTACATTGTCATTGTTGTTGTTGTTTAGTCCAACTAAACAACACAAGAGTTGCATCCAACTCTTTGTGATACTATTTAGGATTTTCTTGGCAAAGATACTAGAATGGTTCTCCATTTACTTCTCCACTCATTTTTACAGATGAGGAAACTAAGACAAACAGAATTAAGTGACTTGCCCAGGGTCACACAGCGAGTTAATATCTAAGGTCAGACTTTATTTGTATTTTTTAAATTTTTTAAATTAATTTTATAATTATAAAATTATAAAAAAAATTTTGACAGTACATATGCATGAGTAATTTTTTAACATTATCCCTTGTATTCATTTTTCCAAATTTTCCCCTCCCTCCCTCTACTCCCTCCCCTAGATGACAGGCAATCCCATACATTTTACATGTGTTACAGTATAACCTAGATACAATATATGTGTGTAAATACCATTTTCTTGTTGCACGTTAAGAATTGGATTCCAAAGATATAAGTAACTTGGGTAGAAAGACAGTATTGCTAGCAGTTTACATTCAATTCCCAGTGTTCCTTCTCTGGGTGTAGTTGTTTCTGTCCATCATTGATCAGCTGGAAGTGAGTTGGATCTTCTTTATGTTGAAGATATCCACTTCCATCAGAATACATCTTCATACAACATTGAAGTGTACAGCGATCTTCTGGTTCTATTCATTTCACTCAGCATCAGTTCAAGTAAGTCGCTCCAAGCCTCTCTGTATTCCTCCTGCTGGTCATTTCTTACAGAGCAATAATATTCCATAACCTTCATATAGCATAATTTACCCAACCATTCTCCAACTGATGGACATCCATTCATCTTCCAGATTCTGGCCACTACAAAAAGAGCTGCCACAAACATTTTGGCACATACAGGTCCCTTTCTCCTCCTCAGTATTTCTTTGGGATATAAGCCCAGTAGTAGCACTGCTGGATCAAAGGGTATGCACATTTGATAACTTTTTGGGCATAGTTCCAAATTGCTCTCCAGAATGGCCGGATTCTTTCACAGCTCCACCAACAATGCATCAGTGTCCCAGTTTTCCCACATCCCCTCCAACATTCATCATTATTTGTTCCTGTCATCTTAGCCAATCTGACAGGTGTGCAGTGGTATCTCAGAGTTTTCTTAATTTGCATTTCTATGATCAACAGTGATTTGGAACACTCTTTCATATGAGTGGATATAGTTTCAATTTCATCATCTGAGAATTGTCTGTTCATATCCTTTGACCATTTATCAATTGGAGAATGGTTTGATTTCTTATAAACTAGGGTCAGTTCTCTATATATTTTGGAAATGAGACCTTTGTCAGAACCTTTAACTGTAAAAATATTTTCCCAGTTTGTTACTTCCCTTCTAATCTTGTTTGCATTAGTATTGTTTGTACAAAACCTTTTTAGTTTGATGTAATCAAAATCTTCTATTTTGTGATCAATAATGATCTCTAGTTCTCCTCTGGTCATAAATTCCTTCCTCCTCCACAGGTCTGAGAGGTATCCTCTGTTCCTCTAATCTATTTATTATCTCATTCCTTATGCCTAAATCATGGACCCATTTTGATCTTATGTTGGTATATGGTGGATCCATATCTAATTTCTAATTTCTAATTAATTCATTCATATCTAATTTCTGCCGTACTAATTTCAACTTTTCCAAACAGTTTTTTTTCAAATAGTGAATTTTTATCCCTAATGTTGGTATCTTTGGGTTTGTCAAACACTAGATTGCTATAGATGTACCTTTTTTATCCTTTGTACCTAATCTGTTCCTCTGATCTACCGGTCTATTTCTTAGCCAATACCAAATGGTTTTGGTGACTGTTGCTTTATAATATAGCTTTAGATCAGGTACACCTAGACCACCTTCATCTGACTTTTTTTTCATTAATTCCCTTGAAATTCTCGACCTTTTGTTCTTCCACGTGAATTTTGTTGTTATTTTTTTCTAAGTCATTAAAATAGTTTCTTGGGAGTCTGATTGGTATAGCACTAAATAAATAGATTAGTTTGGGGAGTATTGTCATCTTTATTATATTCGCTCGGCCTGTCCAAGAGCACTGAATGTCTTTCCAATTATTTAAATCTGACTTTATTTTTGTGGCAAGTGTTTTGTAATTTTGCTCATATAATTCCTGACTTCTCTTTGGTAGATGGATTCCCAAATACTTTATGCTCTCGACATTTGTTTGGAATGGAGTTTCTCTTTGTATCTCTCGCTGTTGCATTTTGTTGGTGATGTATAAAAATGCTGAGGATTTATGTGGATTTATTTTGTATTGAGGTCAGACTTTAACTCAGGAAAATGTGTCTTCCTGACTCTAGGTACAGAAATCTATCCATTAATCTAATCCTCTGTGTCATCTACTTACCCAACTCATAAAGTTGATAATTAAATTCACAAGAACTGAAGGAGCCACCAAGTGAGAATAAAAAGGGAAAAGCAAGCATAGAGCTTTGGGGTACACTTGTAGTTAGTAAGCAGTATATGGATGATAATTCCGTGAACGGAAGTAAGATGGTATGGTCAGTCAAGAAAGAGAATCAGGAAAGAATAGTATACAAAAACTTTAAAAGGAGAGAGTAATCAGGAAGGAAGGATAGTATCATACACAGCAGAGATATCAAGAAGAATGAGAACTAATAAAAAGGCAAAAGCTTCAGTTAAGTGTTAGAAATTCAATTGGGGGGAGTGAGATTTACTAGGAGTAGAACCCAGGTTCCTGTCTTCCAGTCCATTAATCCTCAATCAGGAAAGAAATATTCAATTATTTTCACTATATGAAACTTAACATTCCAGGGAAATTGACATTTTCCTGGATATATCCTGGAAAGAGGCATATTTTATAACATTTTTAATAAACAAAAAGGGAATTTATGATGACCCTCTAGGTCCTAAGAATGTTCAAAGACCCAGAGCAATCTTGTCCCCAAGCATTCTGATTAAGCAAGCTTTTACTATGCAAGGGGGATAAAGTATAAGGAAAAGAACAGCCATGAAAACTTTTAAGACTTGGTTGCATAACGAGTCTTATCAGCCTCAAGGAAATTTGAAAGTTACTATTAAATAAGATTTCAAGCTCCAGATTAAATAATAGACAGCCTTCCTACTGCATCATCAAATTTAATTAGAATTTCAGCAGCTCTCCTTTGATCTGACCAAGGTGATAAAGCCATTGTGTTTTTGCTGCTATTCTACCTTTGCTGGAAGTGTTTATGGTGGAATTGAGGTTGCTTTGCCCTGATAAAGCATCTACCTTCCTTATGGGGAGGACACAGAAATATCTGGTGATTGGAAGTTAGAGAAGCCAGAAAGTGAAACAGGTCTCCCTCCAAGATCTTTGTAAACTAGTGGGCCTTAGGTTAAAACCATTGTAGGGGATGTTGAGGCAGATCGTAGCCTTGTCATTCCTCAGTGGGAGTAAGTTCTGAGAAGGCACTAAGATGAATGGAACACATATCTCCCCCAATTAATTCCAAGCAGCTTTTATAAGGACAGGGATAGGGATAGGACCTGGCACCACAGTTTTATTGGCATAGGAATCCCTCCAATGAAGAAATTCCCTCCACAATACTCAAGTCAACAACTTCTTTTCAATTTATCCTCTTAGAATTTCCCCTAGAGCACTAAGATAGTGATTTATTAAGGATTGTATAGACAGAGGATGACATGAAGCCAGATTTTCTCTTATGCCAGAATATATTTTTCTGAAATGTAGACCTTTTCTCTGATATTAAACTTTCCTTTATTTTTAGGTCCATCTACCCCACAGCTGCTAGTTCACTATTATCCCAAAATTACTTTAAGGGCAACTAGATAGCATCTTGGAATCAGGGAGACTTGAGTTAAAATATGACTTCAGACACTAGCTTTGTGAGCCAGGACAAGTCACTTAACCCTGATTGCTTTCCAAAAAAACCCAACATCACTTTGAATTTTCTTGGTATATACCTCTAAGTGTACATATTCCCACCCCCAGAAAAATTAAGTTTCTTGGATTACAGGAACATGTTTCACTTTATCTTTGTATCCTCAGCACCTACCACAGTAGCTGGAACATAACAGGTACTTAATAAATATTTGATGATTAATTGTCTGATTTTATTTTATTAATTTGGAGGAGCATGAATTCAATATGCATCTGAAATGATATCTCTTCCTTTGTGTGATACTGCATATTATTATGAATGATTTACAAAGTCTCATTCTAGAGACCTTCAAGGACAAAAAATATTTGATTTTTGGTCCATGCTTCCTAGCCCGTCTTCCACATAGATGACCAACTGATGTTCCTAAATCCCAATTTTGCCAATGTCACTCTTTTATTTAAGAAACTCTTTACACTAGAACAGGAGTTCTTAACATTTTGGGGTATCAGGGATGCCTCTAAAAGTCTGGAGAAAGTCTATGAACCTCTTCTCACAATAATGTTTTGTTGCCTATATTTCTTACCAGAAAAAAAGGCTAAATACAAAATAAAGTATATGTTTTTTTCCAGCCAAGCTCATGATCCCCAATATTCCCACATATCTGAAAAATGTATAACCTTTTGTCTGGCATGTCATAATCTGTTTCCAGTCTAACTTTCCAGGGTTATTGTATATGATTCCATTTCACATATACTATATCCAGACAAATCGATCTATTTGGTGTTCTTCATTCATGACATTCCTTCCTCTTTCTGTCCCTTTCTATTGGCTATATCCCATGTCTGGAATGCATTCACTCCTTATCTCAGCCTTTCGGAATTCCTGGCTTTCTTCAAAGCTCAAATTAAGTGCTACTTCCTATAGAAATCTTATCTCAATTCCTGCTAACTGCTAGTACCTCCTCTGAAATTACTTTGCCTCTACTTTGTATTTTTGTTGCCAAATTGTTTTTCACTCCTGTCTGTTTCTTTATGATCACATTTGGGGTTTTCTTGGCATAGATACTAGAATGGTTTGCTTTTTTTTTTTTTTTTCCACTTATTTTATAGATGAGAACACTGAGCCATTTGCCCAGGTCTTCCTGACTCCAGGCCTGCTGCTCTAACTGCTGCATCTCACTGCCCTATCTACTTTGTATGGGATACATTAACTCATTTTTGGTGGATGTGATATCCATCTCTGCATAAGTTGTGGAGAGGCAGTTTTCTTATTCAGAAATTCCCTAAACTAATGAAATCACAGATACATCTATCTCTTTAGTACATCAAACATTCTTGGAAGCTAAATGGTGAAGTCAGACCTAGAAGCAGAAAGGTCTGAGATCAAATCTTGCCTCAAATATACACTAATTGTGTGAACCTGAATAAGTCACTTAATTTCTTGTGTTTTCATTCATTCATTCATTCGTTTGTTTGTTTGTTTGTTTGTTTGTTTATTATTGTTGCTGAGACAATTGGGGCTAAGTGACTTGCCCAGAGTTACACAGGCAGAAAGGGTTAAGTGACTAGGGTCAAATTTGAACTCAGGTCCTCCTGACTTCAGTGCCTCTTATTTATTATTTTCAATAAATGCAAATAGAAATAGGGAGCCAGAAAGACCTTAAAAGATCATTTAATACAAATATTTAATTTTGCTGCTGAGGAAACTGTGGTCTCAAAGATTAATTGATTTACTAACGATTACACAGGCAATAGGTTCTGAACTTTGGATTCTAGAACTCCAAATCCAGAATTCTTCCCAGTGTATTACTCTGCCCTGAGCCTTTTAGTTGAGTAGGAACTAAAGGGTTTAATATTTTAAGAAAACTCACCAAGAAAGCATCTGATAGCCTAGCCTTTCAGCCCCAATTTTATAAACTGTGTGTTACCTGGTCCAAGGCAGGGGTGACTTACAAGGTTAGATTTATTATGTCTTCTGAATGTCCTGAAGTTCAGATATGTGCACAAAGCCCTGCTGGTATTATGGGGTTTTAGGTGGTGAAAAAATAAGGACTGGAGAGAATCAGAGATTGGTATTGATTTCGATGAGTCACTGGTGGGTCAGTGGGATGGAATTTGGTATAAAGATTAGTGCATTTCTAAATCTCTATCTGAGATACAAAGTTTTAAACCCACCATCTTATCCATCAGTAGAGGAAATAGAATGGGGAAGCTATGATTGCAATTTGAAGGATATAGTCAAGGACAAAAATATAAAGCAAATTCCAGAGTGTATATGTATATATATTAGGGTATTAAAAAATGAAATTCATTACTCCAATAGATGGTTTGGGCTAAAAAAAAATTCAAGAAGAGTTTAGATAAGAGCCATAACAATTTAGATAGTACCATAACTATATTTCTTGGTAGATTTCTAACACTCTTGAAGGTTACATCATATGTGGCAGACAGCCAGCACACTCACCATTATCATAAACTATCCTTTGATGGCACGATCTGAGACTATACTGTACATTTCATTTAACCTGATTCAATTGGACAAGCATTTACTAAGGGCTATACTGGGCACTATGCTGAGCAAAACTGGAGAAACAGGATTAAAAATGAAACAATCTGCCATCAAGAAACTTACATTCTTTTGGAGGGAATAACATCATACCAACAGGTAAATACCATATATAAAAATAATAACATATAAAAATATTAAAAATAATTAGTAGGGGAGGAGAGAGCCACTAACAGCTAAGGGAATTAGGAACAGTATCTAGTAAAAAGTGGTATTTGAACTTAACCTGGAAAAGAGCTAAAGGGCAGCTAGGTGGTGAAGTAGAGCATCAACCCTGAAGTCAGGAGGACCTGAGTTCAAATTTGACCTCAGAAACTTATTCCTGGCTGTGTGACCCTGAGCAAGTCACTTAACCCCAATTGCCTCAGTAAAAAATAAAAATAAAAAGAGCTAGAGGTTCCAGGAAACTAAAATAAGGAGAGGAGGAATTCCTAGAGGTAGGCTAAAGAATGTCCCATATAGGGAATAAAAAGAGGGCCAGTTTGGTTGGCCACTTGGTGGGCTATAGATAGACCACTGGGCCTCAAGAGTCACTTAGTCTCTACTTGCCTCAGTTTCCTCATCTGTAAAATGGGGATGACAATAGTACCTACCTCCCAGGATTGTTGCGAAGATCAAATAAGATAATATTTATAAAGGATAAAATTCGTGCAGTTCTATATAAATGCTAACTAGCTATTAATTAACCTGGAAAGATAGGTTGGAACCAGATGGTGAGGGGCTTTACACATCAAATTTTGGAGTTCATATTTTGTCCTGGAGGCAATTGAGCCACTGAAGCTTCTTGCACAAGGGAGATGACATTTCTGATCTTAAAATGTCACTGATGAATATACATATGCGTTTAGGGTAAATTTCAGGTTGACACTTTTAAAGGAGCGTCAACTATCGGACAAAAAGCAGCATCGAACCATTGGCTTCTTGCCTACAGAGGGGCTAAAAAAGGAAAAGCATCCTTTTTCCAAACGGAGGCCTATGCTGTCAAGGGATCTCTCTTCCTAACAGATAAAATTCAGGAGTGGTTTAGGCACAAGAAGTTCACATTCACAATAGAGTCCTTAGGTGACTGATGTAGCTAGGAGATGTTCAACCACTTTTAGATGAACTGACCCCTGACAGGATTGGGGAACATTGTCTAAAGGCTTAATTTCAATTACTGTGCCAGAAAATGTGAAAGAAAGAAGAGCACGATAGGAAAACCAACAGCCTGGGCTTTTTGCCACTTTAAATATTAAGAGGGGAAAAAAGCCAATTTATTTATTGCACTGATTTATAACATCATTATAAGGTACCTACAGGCCCTAATGATACAATTATAAGGCATCTCAGGGACATTCTTGATGATAAGCCAACATTAATGAGGTACCTTACAATATAATTATAAGGACCTTCAGTAATCAGCTATCCTGATAATTCCACATCCTCTTCCTATACAATGACTAATTATGGATGAGTCCAGCCAAAGGAGGAAACAACGGTGGGCCTAAGGATTTGGTTCTTAGTTTCTCAGAACACTGGTGACCTCAGAATAGGGATAAGGACACTGTAACTCACACATTCTTGAAATATAAAATGAGATCCTTTCTAAATACTACCTCAGTAATCCATTCTGCCTCAAGTCGTTAGTTGTGGGCATTTGAAGGAACCTATGAAAATAAATGAATCAAAGGGATTATTCACCTTTAGGGAACACTAGATTCTATTTCTGTCTTGGTCACTGGCTTTCCATGAAACTTGGAGAAAGTTATTAGTCCTCTCTGTGGTTTATTGTCCCTTATAAGTGACAAACAGTATAAAGCATTGGAACTGGTTTGGAATCTTACCTTGGATACTTAATGGCTATGAGACCCTGGGCAAATCACTTAACCAAAGGAAATCTCAGTTTCCTTACCTGTAAAATGAGGGGGCTGGACTAGTTGGCCACTAAGATAACATCTAGATCTATAATAATCTGTATAATATAGATAAACATAATCTATATAGCTTATGTTAACAATAATCTATATTATATTATAGCTCTATAATCTATCTATAATCTATATTGGTAGAGGAATTTTTCCTATCTAGGAGTCTGTGATCCTCAGATCCTCACACTCTTAGGATTGAGCTGAACTCACCAACTCCTCATTTCTATCCTCAACCCTTCAGTCCCAGACATTGTCCATTTCCCCCAAGTATTTTAACATTAAAAATAATGACTGAATAGGTCCAGCCACTAAACGCCCCTGATTCTTCTTTGTCATTTTGATGACTGAAGGTGCAACAAAGGAGACATCGTTCTCTCAGGATGTTGAGATGGATGTTTCTATTTTAGTCCAGAGAGCAGTTTCATTTCAGACTATCCATCCCAGTGAAGATGACAGATGAACTTGACATATGCCTGTGTCTTAATGTGATCCAAAAATGACCCTCTCTTGTTTGGTGTTTATTGCTTTTGTCTGATTTGTTCTTTAATGTTACAGGGAAATACTTTGTTCCTTGGCAATAAGATTTCAGATTTAATAATCTTTCATGTGTGGCTGGATGCATCTCAAATTGAAATGACAATGCAATCACGGGGGCTGTGAACTCAGGGACCAGTATCTGAGAATCACAAAACCCTCCACAGTTAAGTGGCTGTTCTCATTTGACATAAGAGGGTAGCAAAGCACAGGAGGCCTCGAGCCTTCTCCAAAGGTCCAGAGAGGCTTTTACATGGAAAAAAGGAAATTTTTTTCTTTGCTCCCCAACTTGTTAAAGAAGAACTCCAGAACTGCATGCTGTGTTCTTTTTCCTGGTCCTAGCTTTCAGTCTCTGTTCGGCCTCAATCTCTAGAATTTATCCCTCTTAATTATCATTAGAATTAATAAGATTTTTTTGTCAAGTATTAAAAATGTGCAAAAAATGAGAAAAAATTGGAATGGTGCAGTGATTAGCTATGTAACACTGGGCAAGTCACTTAACTCTGTGTGCCTTGGTTTCCTTATATGTTAAATGAGCTGGAGAAGGAAATGGCAAACCTCTCCAGTATCTTTGCCAAGAAAACACCAAAGAGGGTTATCACAAATTGCTTATTGTTATTGTTTGATTTTTGAAGCCCTTCATAACCAGCTCCTTCCTTTCCCCATCTTTTTATACTTTTCTCTCTTCAGCTAGTGACAATAACCTCGTTACTCTTCCCCAAATAACACTCTCCATTTCCAGATTCCAGACATTTTCTCTGACCCCCATGTCTGCAAAACCCTCCTTCCTTGTCTGCATTTTGAAGTTCCTGCCTTACTTCAAGCCTCAGTAAAATTCCCAGCTTCTTCAAAAAAGATTTTCTCAGTTTTCCTTCATGTTTTCCTTCTGTGATTATTTCCCATTTATCCTATATGCATCTTGTCTGTATAGTTTTTTTTTGCATGTGTTGTCTACCTCATTAGACTGTGAGCTTCTTTAGAGTAGGGATCATTTTTGATTTTTGACTTTTCTTCATATCTCCAGTGCTTAGCACAGATCCTAGAACATAGTGTTTAATGAGAACTAGTTGCCTGACTCACTTTCCTGGTTTACAGTACACCTAGTGATTAATTAGGAAACTATAACAAGTGATTGTTCATATAGTCTTTAGAAGCAAAAGACCTTGGTTCAAATGCTGACTTGCCAGGAAATGCTTATTCCCTACAGTTTATGTCTTGGGCTACCATCAATCACAGAGAAATGTGTGTACCTTAAGGACTTGACCCTTATTAGTTAGGCTCCCATTACAATCACATTATGCTTAGTATGAGCTGATTATTATAATGTGACCTTGAGATTAGACAGATTTGGAAATAGTCCCCTGAGGAAACAGCTAGATGATACAGTGGATAGAGCAATGAGTTCCAATGCAGTCTCACATCCTTACTAGTCGTATGACCCTAGGCAAGTCATTTAATCTCAAATGCCAAAAAAAGGCATAAAATAATAACAGTCACCTGCTTTTATACCTGAGATAAATTATAATCTGTGTGCCCAGTAAAGAAAAAATAAATAAGATTTGGTCTTTTTACTTCTAAAATATGCTCTCCACACTTTGAGCAGTCTCAGGGGAACTTTCAGGCTGATTTAAAAAAAAATGCATTTGGACTGCTAATGTGGATCCTTATCAAAGGAGATTGTGATAAGGTCATCAGATTTCTATGTAAATGTTCTGAAGGAAATAATAATTTTGAAGAGATTTATAATATTGAGAAGAATATAGTATTAGGGATAGGGAAATTTTGTTACTACTAGAAAGCAATGGGCCATGTTTGAAGTTGACTATGTTCAGGGAAAGTAGATTAGTGATCTTCATAAAAGGAATGTTCGAGGTGAGAATGGTAGTTCCAAGTAGCCCATCCTTCACCTTCCTTCTAACTAGATTTCCATGATCTTATAAAGTATTTAGGGATGCTAGAAGTCCTTCATGTGCTTCAAAACAATAGCAACCCCCCACTTATGGGAGTATTTGAGATCTTCATTCTATAAGTCATCACTTGAAGTTAAGACATTGTTATTGAAGGGACTTTTTTTTTTTTTTAAGAAGCACTTTTACCTGAAAAGGAAAGGTCCATTAGTATTTTTAACAGGAGTAGTTTACCTAAGAATCTAACCCAATCATATTAAAAGCAGGCTGGAAGCCCTAGAGTGAATGGAAGGGCTAAATTTTGAAAATGGTGTAAGAAAACAGAAAAAAAATCTGAAAGACCAGGAAACAATTTGGAGATGTGTGGGATGGGAAGGGGGAGGGATTTAAAGATGAACAATTTTTAGTTATTCCACAGTTCTATTAGACAGAGCCAGCCTTGTCCAGATTAGCTTTACTGATCTCTCCTTATCCTGTGATTCGGGGGGTTCTTTGTAGAATTTCTTGATTCTATCTTAAGGTTTCATTCTCTTTTTCTGCCTGAGCCCCACACAGCACTTAATGCCACACAAACCAATAATTTCTAGTGAAGAAGCCCTGGGGAACCTAGATTCAGAGTCAACATTGACCATATCTTCTGGACAAATGCAAACACAAATTGCTAGATGTTATGTTTTGAATGTTGTCTTTCCATTACCCTTATCACCACAGACCATAGTCTGCTCTATCCTTATGTTTATAAAACCAAAGTGCTTGATTCTTTACAGCTATACTATTCATGCATTCTATTTTTTTTCTTTCTTCAGTCAGTCTTTTTTTTCAATGTCTATCTAGAATCTAATCTTCTTCTTTAAAATAACCTTCATTTATTCTCCAGAATTGTCTCTTAAAAGTTTCCTGGGTATCAACCTCCTTCCTCATTAATAACCTGAATAGCAACTGATCAGAAAGATTATTTTGAAGGAAAAATAACAAGTCACCAATTTTTTTTTCTCTCTTCTCTCCCTCCTTCCCTTCGGCTCTTTCGGTTCTTCCTTCCTTCCTTCCTTCCTTCTTCCTTCCTTCCTTACTTCCTTCCCTCCCTTCCTTTTCCCCTCCCTCCCTCCCTCCTTCCTTTCCTTCCTTCCTTCCTTCCTTCCTTCCTTCCTTCCTTCCTTCCTTTCCTCCTTCCTTCCTTCCCTTCCTTCCTTCCTTCCTTCCTCCTTCTTCCTTCCTTCCTTCCTTCCTTTCCTCCTTCCTTTCCTTCCTTCCTTCTTCCTTCCTTTCTCTTCTTTCTTTCTTCTTTCTTTTCTTTTCTTTCTTTCTTTCTTCTTTCTTTTCTTTCCTTCTTCCTTCCTTCCTTCCTTCCTTCCTTCCTTCCCTTCCCTCCCTCCCTCCCTCCCTCCCTCCCTCCCTCCCTCCCTCCCTCCCTCCCTCCTTCCTTCCTTCCTTCCTTCCTTCCTTCCTTCCTTCCTTCCTTCCTTCCTTCCTTCCTTCCTTCCTTCCTTCCTTAGTCTC